>NW_027656641.1:0-73115 GCF_964235325.1 Thermobia domestica
GCAGTGAAAATAAATGAAAACATATACCGAATCAGATAGAACAACGAACTACACAATAGATACAATGATGCAGACATAGTAACGCATATAAAACATAGCCGTTTACAATGGATAGGGCATATTGTCGTAAAGAAAATTTTCTTAGTTGACATAGGAGGTACAAGGAGAAGGGAAGACCGAGAAAAAGATTGTGGGACATGGTATTGGGGGATATGAAGAACTCCGAAATACGAAACTGGAAAATAAATGCGGAAGAAATAGAGGCAAATTCTGACAGAGGCGAAGGCTCGACTAAGAGTTGTGGTGCCATAGAAGAAGGAGTATGTTGTCACATGAAAAATCAATCAGACTTGTTTTGTGCTATGTAGAATGTCAATTTCTCTATTTTCTAGACAACTATGAAAACTAAATATTCGAATTTTGTATTTCTTTACCAAATTTTACTCGATAGCGAAATTTATATTTGGTCCAGTAATAGATGTAAACAAAAGCTATATTGTACGTTCGTAAGAAACAGCTGTACCTTGTGTACACTTTAGTACTTTGAAAATGTTCAGAAATGTTCTTTACAGATTCCACACGAAAATATTTCACTCTCTAAATGTAAGAGATCTAGAAGCATATAACAGGTTCTTTAGTTTTAGAACCTGTTATAAAATATATATATATATGTCTAGTTTGGTTGTTATTTGACAAGATGTATTGGAATTATGTGAAATTATGCTATTTTAAATATTTGAATTTCAGATCATCCTTTTTGAAACTGGACGTGATAGATAGGCACGTCTTTAAACACTTTTGATTTAATCGATCTCCTCTAGGTGATGACTATATTTGTTTCTATCTTTAACACTTTCGATTGTCACTTAACACATAGTCTTCATAATCTTCCCCCCTTTTTTTCGAAAATACATAATAGACTAATTATATATGTTGAATAAATCTATTTTGTATAAATGAATAATAAGCAACACTTCTTCAATATATATTAATGAAAGGAGGAAACAACCGATTTATTTTACACACCACAATTCTCTGTAGGTGCAAATTAAACAACTTACAAAGAGTCAAAAAGTAGCCTGACTGAACCGGGACTCGAACCTGAGATCTCCGGCATACCTTGCCGATGCGTTAACCACTACGCCACCCAGTCCACTTCCCAGAACAGCCAAACGCTCTCACACTCCTGCAGTCAGTGCTCTCAACTCAGACCATATGGCTTGTACCACAGTCTAAGCTGCTGTGCTTGGACAATCCAGTGTCCATAAATTGAGAACACCTTAACGGTGGGTGGCGTAGTGGTTAACGCATCGGCACGGTATGCCGGAGATCCCGGGTTCGAGTCCTGGCCCAGTCAGGCCACTTTTTCACTCTTTGTAAGTTGTTTTAACACTTCTTCAAGTTTATTTCTTTCAATATTGTAAAACTTATTATCAAAGTCACCATTAAAAATAATTAATGTCAGTTTTATTGAGCGAAATAATTGTTAGGAGAGGCCAAAACTTCCAGTGACGAAAATTTGATTGAAATCAAAATATCTTTCGGAGCTTACATTTTCTTGACTCGTGTGTTTTAACTCCTGTCAGAATTAGCGAAGTATGCCCGTAAAGTATGCTTTTTCTAAAGCAATATTAAAAACAAAGTCATATTTTTGACGTTATAACAAACGCACGACAAGCCTATATACATATTTGATTTAAAACTTAAATATCTTCCAAATCTTACAATTAATTGATCTACATGCTCTTATTTCTGTCAGAATTAATATAAAATATGCTTATTCTACATGTATTATTATTTAAAGCACCGTCATAATTTTGACATTAGGACAAATGTAAGATAAACGGTACTTTCACTTTTTTCCTTTAAATATCAAATTCAAATATAAGGCGATTAAATTATGATGTCTAAAATACGACTGTTTTGGGGCGTTCTGCACTTAATAGCCAATAAATCCAACATAAGCTGCAATAAAGAGTCATTACTTAAGGCATTTATATTGTGCTGGAGATATTCAATACAAGGTTTTCACATACCAAAATAATAACCACAAGCAACAAACTGAAGGAGTTAAAAATGGATAAACATGTCTATACTTGCTTAAAGTCTTACGCATGCATTGTGCGAATATAGTATTATACATAGATGAAAGGTTAGAAAGTAGAATAAGTTCATACATAATAAATATATACATAGAACTACAAAGTATATATTCCTAGATATCAAATATTGGTAAGATTGGTACTAGAAGGAATATTAGATAACAACAATAGTTTTAATATGTGAATCATATATTCTGTAGCTCTCTCATTTCATTAACACAAAACTCACACCTTTTACTTGAATGCATACCGAGAAGAAACATACGTTAAATTTCGTTACATATATAACATCTATTTTTACATACTTCTTGAATATGAATTCATTTACTGTTAAACAAATTGTGTTATTGGTCATTCAGCATTGCAGGTTTTTCAAGACCGTTTGCTTAAGTCAGAATATGAATAAAATAATCTTTTTAATATAAAAGCATGCATACAATGAAGAAAAGTTCAATACAAAAACTGCTTTCATAGTTTTGGTAATTCTTGAAAATATACAGAACTGGAAGTTTCCCATTATCTGCGTTCGTATAATTTTAATTAATTAATTTATTTATTTATTTATTTATTTATTGTCAATGTTTCTTCGTCTTGTAGTACCATCTCTAACCTATTATTTACACTAATTTACTTGTGAACAGGTCTTCTCGGGCTAGCAGACAGGTAAGTACTGTTATATCTTGCGACGTTTCGAGGGCTGACATCGTCCTCATCTTCAGGCTAATATGATGGTGCAATAGAGTGTATGGAATATATATACTCATGTATGTATGATTGGACTTTTCTGATTGGTGGTTGAAATGGCGGCTTCTGATTGGTGCTTGAAATGGCGGGATATGATTGGTGTCCATGTTTTACTCAGTTGGAATCCTGTGTCTCTGTTAAGGTTCGTTTTTCACATATCAGAAGAGTCCAATCATACATACATGAGTATATATATTCCATACACTCTATTGCACCATCATATTCGCCTGAAGATGAGGACGATATCAGCCTTCGAAACGTCGCAAGATATAACAGTATTTACTTGGCTGCTAGCCCGAGAAGACCTGTTCACAATACGTCGCCAGGAAAGCTTCAATAGATACTAACTTACTTGTACAGTTATTTTGTAATACTAAACGAATCCACAGACATTGTATGACTTATGGGGATACGATTATCCGCCAGTTAAGTTTACTTTCTTAGGTATATTATGAAATGCTATAACAAAAATAAAATAATTATATTATATGAACTAAAATGGTACTTACGTTCTTAGCTGTTGACATATACATTAATTAAATGTGACATTAACAAAAACTTTAGGTTATAAAAATGGCAAGAACATCTAGTTACATATTTATACAATTATACAACCAATAGAATTGCACAAATATTAAGAACCAGTCGAGGTTTTCTTCCTTTTTTCACTCTCTATTTAAAAGTGATTCGCATGTCCTACTAAAGCACCTTTGTTGAATATATACATTTACCTGACTTCGTTCAGTATAGCGTAATATTTAGTCATGTTAAACTTCTGATTTGAGGTAGCCATTTGTAGAAAGCCTGCATGGGATTAATCTGCAAAGAAACCATAGCTTCTTCCCCCCCTTTGACAATGTAGTCCAGTGGAATATACATAGTAAGTCATAATTTCTTCTGAAGTTTTCGGACACAATATAATAATAGTAGAAAAACAAAAGAGAGACAAACACAGCTGAAAAAGGTCCAAGAAAATTACAGATAATAGCACAGCGTGGTGCTATAAATTAGCATCTTTTCTCAGGAGCATCACGTCGCTATGATATCATATACAGGCGAACAGAAAGAGTTACGTGTGTTGAAGTCTCTTAAAAATCAGTCAATAGTGGAAGACACAATAAACTTTTCGTATGAAGTATCACACAGAGGCAATGCATACAAAACAAGTGGTACAGGAATTATGGAAGATGGATTGCCTTGCCATGTGAACTTAAATGCTAGGTTATTGTCTAGGTTATTGGATTGGATGTTTTTCTGGAAATGAGCTGGAATTATCACCTAACTTCATTTCATATGATTTCTTCCTATCAGATTATATCAAGGATTTCGTGAATAAGCCCTCCTATTCCGCGTGACCATAGATTCGACAAAGGATCATGGTTACTATTATTAATCCATACGTGCTACAAAACGATGGCAGAAGGTAGATTACAGGATTGACGTTTGCAGCGTCTATATGGAAGGACATACTGTCGGAACGTAGTAAGCTTTTCTTTCTGTTGAGTGTTTTGATCATTTTTTTTATTGAGTCCGGAAACACTGGAGGAAATTTCGATTGTCACATAAGATTTATTCGTTTTATTTCTAAAACAACAAATGTGACAAATTTGGAGACGTAATTCAATACATTAAGTGGAACCAAAATGTCCTAATAAACATGATCGAAAACGGCATCCTTTCAGGATTATAAGCTGCAAGAGAAATAAGAGAAAGATAAATCTGAAATCTAGCCTTGCGCGATGCCTATAGAACTTAGAATAAGCTGTTTGAAATATAAAATACTGCCTACTATCTGTGTTATTTAAGGATATGTTACGCATCTTTATAATAATTTCTATACCTACTCTTTTATTTACTCCGTTTAATACTTAATATATGAATGATAATAACTGTATTGTTCCGATGTTTCCTCACATCCACCTCAGCGGATTCGGACAACTCGTGCGCAACTCATCTCACTTCTCAGGATTTCCTCTTGCTTAAGTAATTACAAAAATCTTTTGAGTAATTTTCCATAGCAATGACACTTCTAGAAAGAGGATTTGAGTACAAGGAATTTGTATTATAACATTAACAAAACAGTGCAAGTGTTGTGAGATGGGCTGCGTGTGAGTTACACGGATCTGCTGAGGAAGGTGTGAGGAAAACCTAAACAATATAGTTAATAGTATAGTGAATATTAGACGTTGTAAATAAAAGAATGCGTTTTCAAATCAGTATATGTATTATTATTTTCTCTTATCAATATAGAGATATATCTAATATGTACAGTATATACATTCGTGCACAAAACTTAAGGAAATGTTAATTTCGTTAAGTAACTCTTATGACATGTTGATCCTGTGCATGTCAGACATTGGGCTCGCTTGACTGAAATGACATAGGAGCATCCCGTTAGGCGATACAGGCGCACTCTAGACTGCAATAACACGAAAGATATCCGTAGTGGAAGAAACACGTAACCAGTGAATTGTGGTTTTCGGAATGTGCAGTGCATATCGATATGGTGAACTTGTTCTAGGAACACATGACGGCCCACCGAACACGTGTGGATAATGAATGCGCGGTCGGTTCATTGATAGTGTTACTGGAAGCGAAATCAGAACCGGCAACTTTATTTACATCTAAATTCAGTAAGTCATCCCTTGAGAGCCTAACAGGCTTCGCTGTTGAAGTTCATCGCCTTTAGAGTTTATTTACACCGACCATCGACATCGTCAGCTGACATCGTAGTTTCAACTGGGAAATAACTAATTACTTTCTGTTTGCATTACTACAAGGAAGTCCTTGTATTTGTAAATAATATGCAATAAATATTGGTAGCACTTCCCATTACCTATTTCCCCTAAGTCACATTACTAAAGTCTAACATGCGTTAGCTGAAATTCAGTTTTGTTTAGATCAGTTTGTTTTTACTGAGCGCTCATTGTCATGCACCAACATCGAATCAATTCTGTTCTAGATTTGTGGAATATCCGTACAACGGTTTTAAATGGTAATGCAGGGTACCGAAAGAACCTGTACCGTGATTTAGCCTTATACTATTAATAAAATTGTTACACAATTACCTAACAATTCTAAAATACGGAAATGGATATTACTAGTTCGTGTTAATTTCTCAAACATTCTTTTAAGATCCAATAGTCTAGCCAGATTACATTAAAGATTTATTTTTCCTTGCTTTCAGCATCTTATAACTGAGAAGGGACCTTTTTTCTTTTTTTAATTTCGACCCGAATTTATTAGGACATTTTCTTAAAAAAATAATTTGATGTATTGAATTTCTTCTTGACGTATGTCACCATCATTGAAACTTCCCGATGCATATTTACTCTCTATAGCACATTCGTGTATGCAACTTGAGAACAATATTGCATTCGCCGATAAACTAGTTGTGAGTTGAAACGCTTTCAAATTAGGCGTTTGCTTTTTTCAATGTTATTTACAGTTTAATTTGTCATTGAAATCATAGATATTACAATATAGCAAAATAGTATATAATGAATATGATCAATGTTAAACGAAAAAAAATATCTTCTGACTCTAAAACGTGTATCTTCACTGCAAAATAATAAAATATTAAAAATGTGTCTATAATAAATTCTAAAAAAGGATGATAAGATTATATGATATGATACTTAACTATTAATATAAATTTATTAAAGTTTTCAAATAAAGCAAAGGCAGACTTACTCATCTTCCCATGGACAAATCTCGTTGATTTTAGCAGTGGGAGTCTCCTCCCAATTTGGAACAACAGATGACGCCTTCTTCGGTGACGTCGCGCCAGTCGTCGTCGTCGTCTTCAGTTCAGTAGAAGGCCCTTCTGTGGGGGGAATCGTAGTCGTTGCCTCTTTTTGCTCTTGTTGGTGCTGATATCCTGATTTCACTGATGTGTCTATTTTTGCAGTAGAAGAAGAGGATTCTGCTCCTTTCGAACTTGACTTCCCGCCACCAATAGCAGCGGCACTAGAATCTTTACTCGAACCTGGATTGCTCTCTACAGAACCTGAACTCACCATAGGCTTCAAGGACGATCTTTTACGATGGTGGTGCTTTGTAGTAGTAATAGAGCTACAGCTGGATTTTCGCACTTTAGGTGAGTCACTAGTCTTTTTATCGTCTTTCTTATCAGTCGCTTTATCTACTTCACAAGTCTTGTCTGCTATACTTAATTTTCTACCGTCACTACTCCCTGCTTCCTGCTTTGGACTTGCTCCTGTGAACTTATTGGTATCTGCCACAGTAACCACTTCTTCTTCACACACTTCTGGAATAGGACAACTTTCTAATGATACACAGCCTCCAATATTAGTAGTAGTTGAAGTAGTAGTAGTAGTAGTAGTAGTAGCAATAATAGTTGAAGTAAGAGTAAGAGTAGTAGTAGTAGTAGAAGTGTCAGTAGTAGAAGTTACTTGTTCTGATATTATTGTAGAGTCCTCACTACTTTCACAGATAACTTTTGCGCTTAGTGTCGCAGCACACACACCAGATTCTTGAGACAGAGCGATACTTTTTGTGTCGCTAACAGTCTGCTGTTGTGGCGATTGCGGCTCTAGCACAACAGTGGAAAATTTCCGCGACGGAGTAGTAATAGCAGTAGTACTAGTAGTTGATGCAGTTGTAGCTGGTATACTCACTGGTACTATAACAGATGGTGTGTCGTTGTTTTCCCACGGGCAGACTACTGCATCTATGGACGTACCCGAAGCAGCACTATCCAAACTAATTTTCTTCGATGGTGGTATCGAGTCTGAACTTTGTATACTGGATTTCTTGAGTTGTTCCGAGATTTCGCTTGCTTCTGATGACGTCGCTTCCACGTCGCCTCCCTTCTGTTGTTGGGTAGATTCATATTTTCTGGAAGACGGCGGACTCTCGGCTGCTTCCCACGGACAAATATCAGTATCAGTTGTGCATTGGCTTGTGCTACTTTGCGCGCTGATCTTCTTTTGTTGTTGACTCTCTTCCGATGTTTTCTTTACTCTTGGCGGGATTTCAAACGACTCCCAGGGACATACGTCGTCATCGCGTTTCTCAGACATCGTTTCACTAAAAGTTGTAGACGAGGAGTGACCCTTCATTTGTGGATCTCTGTAAAAAAGAAAAAAATAAAAGTTTTAGACAAACAATATATACAGTATAACTGTGATAGATCATAAATAAAAATATATATAATGAGATTCTTCCAATTTGTTACATATGACAATAAAAAATATGAGATTTGCAACAAAATTTGCTGTACAAATATCTTGCCCCGGAACTTCATGGTGATTTCTCTGCGAACAGCATAAGTCAGTATGACGTTAGTATACTTCTTGTTAGAACTTAATAGCTTAAGTGAATAAGTGAATTTGTTAGTATAATATATATATATCATACAATTTCTAGTTTGTGTCTTTACATTAGAAAAAAAATAAAATTCAGGTGATGATGTTAGAATTTTTCAAAGTTTTAATACTGGTTCAAGTTTATTGTACTACGAATTTCAGAAATTTCAGGTTATAAATTCAGCAAAATTTGTATTATACGAATATGTGTAGATATTTTCGTACATTCGAAGACAAGACTGTTCGCTTTCTTTAATATGTGAAAAAATCGTATTATAGCTGTCTTTTAAATATACTGTCCCAAAATTTGGGTGCAAGAATTAGTTCTGAGAATGAGGTCATTAATATTACACACATTTATGGCAAAAGCATTGTATATGATGCTCTAATTTGGTAACATGATTCAAAATACTGTAGTGTTTAATCATATGTAGTAAACAGTATTTCTGAGTCCCGGTAATAGAAATATTCATACTTTAGTTAGCAAATATACCAAAAGCACTATATTATTTCTAAATATGGCTAAGAAAATCATGCTTATTAGATGACAGTGTACAACTAGTTGTCTTCTAATAATATCTGGAACGACTGGAGAAATTTTGTAGTTAAAAACTTATATTGTATTCTGGGTATATTCTAAACATCAAGTATTTGATATTTAAATCATGT
Organism: Thermobia domestica; assembly: GCF_964235325.1. Taxonomy (NCBI): domain Eukaryota; kingdom Metazoa; phylum Arthropoda; class Insecta; order Zygentoma; family Lepismatidae; genus Thermobia; species Thermobia domestica. Next base: position 8,846 of record NW_027656641.1, read on the forward strand.
GCATTATACTGACTGCAGTTTTCTCTTGTGGTTATAAGTAAAGAAGATCTTAGTTTAGCTGTACATTTAATAAAACGGAACTGAATAATAATTTAATGAAATTTATCTAATATTGGCTTCAAGCATACTGACAATAACTTATTGACTACTGATATCCTTACAATTTCAAATAAAACTAGAGAATACTAATCTACTACCTATTTCAGAATTTTCACTAATGTTAGTATATATGGTTTGAAATCTAATCTGCCTCCATGAAAGATAACATGTAATTTGGTCGTTTGAAATATATACGAAATCTTGTACGATTAGGGCCTCCTAAAAGTGTTATACTGTATTAACGCAAGTCCGTGGCCAGGGAAGGACTAGAGCAGGCGATGCCCACCCTAAATTAATTTTTGCTCCTCTAAAACAGAAAGTTGTAAGAATTTTTACATTTATTCAAAATCAAATATTATAATGCATATTCACGCAATTTTATTTGTCTAATAAAATTAAATTTACCATATTTTGTTTATTTCTGCTTAAAATGATAAAAATGATATTCTTCTTGCTAGATGCACCAAACATCTCTCATTGGTCTTTCCCCATTTCAAGAATTCAAACTCAAGTTACTATTATTGCATCATGATAAGCAATCAAGGCGTGAGAGCAGATACACTTTAAAAGTACTAGCTAGTTACATCGATATCCAGAACGTTAATTGCAATAAATTATAGTAATAAATGATAATAATTTATGTTGGGAGATGGTAAGTTGAGTGGAAGTAGTGAACAAAAGGCAGACTTTGTTTGTGTAACAATATTACTTAAAGTTATTGTAATGTTCATACTTATAAAAGAAAAAAATACTTGAATTTTAATGATTAATAGGAAACAAAATATTTCGCAAAACACTCTGGATTTTGTTTAAAGGTCAGCATTAGGGATGAGATCTTAGGCTGTTTAAAGAAAATGGGATTGAAAATCGACAAGATAAGAGTGGAGTGCTACGATAGAGTACCGGTCCTGAGCGAACAGAGAAAGTGGGTGTAACTCCTGTTGTCTGAGGATTCAAAGAGGAACTCTGCATTTAGGAATTGCTAAAACTATCGAATCAGTTCCTGAACTAAAAGGTTTTTGATATTTATCAACAACTCGATGGCTTTTTCTGGAAAGAGTAGGATAAGTAGGGAAAAGTTTAAAGCGATTGTTGGAGAACGTTGGACCGCACACATAAAATACGTTGATGGCGGTCCAAGATTCCCGAGAACGCGCCTCGTCGAAAGGTGAAGCTACAGAGTTACTGCACCAGATTTTTCCTAAGAGTTTCTGCTTTCTTGTTGAACTCACGTTCAGGGTGCTTGGATAGCTGAAACTTACAAATATACTGTGGCAAAGGAGAGATTTGAACATTCATACTGCTGTGAAATTAATATAATCTTTACGCATTGATCTGGAAAGATCAAGAACGATCTGAAGAAATTATTCAACGAAGCTCTTGATCTCTCTATCGAAGAAATTCGCAGCAGTTTGAATGAAATAAGGGTGTATGTGATTTGAAGCCATTTAAGATTTGCTAAGCTGAAACAAAAGTTAAAAACAAAAAGATGAATTCGTTGTTCGATGTTGTTACAGAACACCATTGCCAAATACTTCAGAATTTGAAGCTGAAAATGGATATGGCAAAGCAACTAATGAAAAAGATCACACGATTGCAGGAGCTCTCAGAACAAATTGGAAAATACTCTAATTAGATTCTAACTAAATGTTTTCCATAGTGACGATCGAGGTCTGGCTCTTTTTTCTGATCTGAGTCTCCCTTCCTCACTCAAAGGCTCTGCTGAAACACCATCGAAATTCGGACCTCACACTCTTGGCTTACAATAAAGATATACCGGTACTATGTGTACTACATTCAAACCAGCTTATCAATTTAGTTTGCGAAGTGCACATGCAAGCTCCTTTTGTTGTAAGTATGTTACGTAAGAAGTGCTTAGAAAATATTATTTGTTTCTTTAATGCTTTCTCAATGTTTATGTGCAAATATCTCATAATTCTGTGATAAGCGTTCTGTAATTCCCAAATATAATAATAATTAACAGTGTTGCAAAGTTTTCTTCACATAAATTAATATATACTTTGTATTTTTCTGCACTACTTAAAACATAAAAAATATATAATTGAATTGAATTATGCACTTTTAAAACATATTAGTATGTTATTGATAAATAATTTGGATTTATGTACCATATTTGTCAGTATAGTTTATCCTTTGTATAATGCGCTACAGGTCTGTCAGAGATTTCATAAATAATAAATAAATAAATAGTATTGTACTGTTCCTTAATCTCTTTGTCACTGATCAATCAGTATTAATTTTTACCCTCTCGAAGAAACAGGGCTGGCTACAGCCTGTCTTCGCGATAGTTCCAGAAACCTTGGTAACTATGGGACTATTCTTCGACAATATCCGAGATGGAACTTATGTAAGATTCTCCATGGATTAATCATGTAATTTTGAGAACACATGAAGTTTCGAGTACTACATGATTAATGATAGAAGATATTATGTAGAAAATACCACATAAAACGCAGTGACGAATGCTCATATAAATAGCGGACTCTCGTTAATTAAGATTTGGATAGTGCGAAAAAATGTTTCTTCTTCTTGAAAACTGTATTGAAAATAATTGTAAAAGTCATGGGCAAATCGAGACTTTGAATATACTGTTTGAATATACAGCAAACAGAAGACTGTAGTTTCAATTCAGTTATCACTAACTAAATTCAATAACTGCGTTTTGGTTATCCAGAGGCTGCCGTAGGATAGAGTGACACAAAAACACAATCCATGATAAAGAAGATGAAGACAAGATAGGTGGTGTAGTAAAGAAAGAGCGTGTGTACCCAACTCATCTGAAGTTTCCAAAATGATTGGAAATTTAATAAGATATATTGAATGTCAATCAAATGCTGTTAACAACAGATTTCACAAAATAAATTAAACTAACGATTTTGGTGACTGTGCGAAAACAATCAAATCGGATCAAACGAAGTTTATGAACTTCTTTAAATGAGAACAGATAATTAAGGTTTAATATGTGGTAGTGTAAGCATGTTTTTTTCCGGTACGTTTGGCTTAGTGTACCTGCGAGTAAATGACATTTATTTGTTTGCGATATTGAATCTCGCAAATAATAAGTTGCCTTAAAGATAAAAGGGCCGATTAAATATTGACTTATGTAATCGCAACGCATCTTTGCTTCAATTTACGACAAACAACGAGGTCGATTAAGTATAGTTGTTTCGAATTTTGCGATCACAGTGTCTTGCAAGATTTTTCTCTTCATTTAGGACGTGTTTACAATTTTACTTTGCGTGCAATTAAGATGCCTATGTTAGTCAAATCCCAAATGAAAACTTTTGATTTTGTTCAATTTTACTTGCTCTTTGCAAAAAAAAAAAAAAAAAAAAAAAAAAAAAAAAAAAAAAAAAAAAAAAAAACAGATACCAAGTTTATTTAGAAATTTTGTTTTAAAATTCGGAGTCAAGACTGTCAATATGATAAATTTAGTTTAGAGCGACGTCATTACACAAATTCCGAAAAAAAAAATACATTTAACGTTGTTTGACGGAAATTGATTGCAAGATGCATTGTATCATGGACATCAATATTTAATCGGTCCCAAAGTCTACGGCTAATTATATATTTTGGGAATAAATTCCTTATATCAAAGTAAGAAAAAAAAAGTTCATATGGACCTGTGGTCGGAAATCCATAGTTTCGTAGTTATAATGTGCCGAAAACGTGAAAAAAAAATGCACTTTAAAAGTGTATAGTTCCACTATTATAGGACCGATCGTAGTCGGGAACTAAGGAACTAGTATGTGAACTATACAAATATCCATCTATCAGAACCTCTGGCACTTGCATAATCATTTTTAGAGAGGCTGTTTGGGAGTACTTGATCACTCTCCACCTATCTCTCTAAAAATTACTGTGCAAGTACTGGAGCATTCTTAAACATGTATATTTGGATAGTTCACATAGCAGTGAACTCAGTGATGTCTTGACCTGACTATGATAGGTCCCATAGTAGTGGAGCTATGAAATTTAAAGTTTACTTGTTACACGTTTTTGGCAATCTATAGTTCCGAAACTATCCACTTTTGAGCACAGGTTCATATTTTTTTTTCTTATTTTGATGTGATGAATCTGTTCTCAAAATGCTGTGACACATTTTTTAACACTGTGCATATATATCAAGAATAAGATTCAGAAGAAATGGGCTAATAACGCCATTGCATTAGTATATATGTTTATAGATAAGATTGAGCAATATTCTCATATGGTTTATAAATGAAATCGTTAACATATGAATCTTAATTCAGTCCATCTTAGTAATGATCAGATATCTATAAAACTTATGTATACAATGCTCTGTTTTGTACCAGTTAATTTCTTTTCAAGATTTGTTGAGTGTTTAATATTTTAATTCACACTTCTATTCGCTGCACTAATAGAAAGAACACAATATAATCGTACAGTGTTGAATTACGCCACATAGAAAGATTGTCGCATGAGGCAAGCATGGATCACATTCCAAAATATATCATCACTGATTTTTTTTCCCCTCTGAGAATAACACTCTTCATAACCTGAAATTTCTGTTAGTTTTGTTATTTATTATTAGGAATTAAAATACTATCATTTATATATATACATTTAGAATAAATAAACTTTAGAGAAGTGAAAAAAACAGGTTTTAAATTCTAAACTGTTTATATATAGTATAGTATATATAAAGTACATACAAGCAGCTGAGCACATATCATTCACAGCAACAAATTCAAACCAGGCCAGATTTAAGAAAGAAACTGAACTTCAGACCACATGCACTCCGAGCAAAGAAGAAACTGACTACTACTTAATTGTGATTGGATAAAACAATTACTGTGGTGCACATTATATATATACATACACGTATATATATATATCATTGTCACACATTCTCGAGTAAGAAAAATAAAACATTCAGAACATTAGTGTTCTTTAAATTCTGCAATACGAAGTCTAAATGATAGTTAATATTAATATATCTTGATTTTACGCATTTTAAAACGTTGTTGTATCTTAAATAGTAATAGCCGGTAAAAATTTAATACCAGTAAATACACATTTTAAGTCAACGGTGAAATAGTTATAGAATTAAAAAGAAAATACTAAAATAATATAATTTGAAATTAATTTTTATCATAAGAAAATCGGACAATTTGAAGAATAGTGGATTTGAGATGAAAAAAAAAAAAAAAAACGTTAATTAGCAGTGTTCAGCAACTTGTTTTCAAAGGAAAGTTTATTAGGTGTATTATTTTTTGTTTATTTTGTCCATTATTACTTACATGTGAAATATATTAACAAATTTAATTAAAAAGAAATGTAACTTATTTTTTGTATTTGTTTCATGAGAACTTTTGGTCCAATAGATTTTCCATCGTCAAGTAGATGTTATTTTGAATAAAGTTTCTTTATCTGTTTGACAACTGAAAGCTTACTGGACTAAAAGAAAGTCGAGTCGAGAATAGTTTCTATTTTAATGAGTTCATTCAACACGAAAATCTCTATATTTAGTAGATTTTTTAAAAAGAAATCTTTAATGTTTAGAGATTTTGAGAACTTCCTAATTGACATTGTTAACAGATGACTGCAAGTCTAATAATATGTTTATCTTCGTTTATTATTTATATATATTGAACAAATTTTAATACGTTTATATTATCGTTTGCATGCTGAATAATACATGCACTGAATCTCCAAGGGAATCTTACGAAAAGATAAAGCCACATAGCAATATTGAACCTAGTTTGATCAGGAGCCAATGCGAATGAAAACGTCCTGCTGACATTAATGCACCTCTTTATTGACATTGGGAAGTAAGAAGGAAAGTGTCAATATGTATGTTTGTTCCTGCACAATGAGAAATAACACTGAAGCACTGGCGATGAAACCATGTTCATGTGTTCCTTACAACCTCGACATCGTGATAGACTACCTACTAAGTTCTTAAATGGTCTTTTCTGTTTTTTCAGATCAGTGTCGTACGTAGAATTTCATAAAGGGGGGGCTCAAACAGTCATATATTAAATAGTAATCGTATAATTTTTATCATAATATCTTACAAAAGGAATCAGTTAAACCTCCAAATTCCTCTTACGTACGCCACTGCTGCAGAGCAATTTCGTTGATGAGATACACAGTTAATGCGACAACTGTATAACTAAACATGCACTCGATCAACTCTTTGCAGCAGTTGATATGTAGATTCAAAATGAGTAGTTAGAGCAAGCAGAATGTACGTGTACATGTGCAAGCATATCTAAAACTCATAGTCGGAACATTTGTTGTATTTACTTGTAGTAAAACTGATGAACTTATATTTAATTAATATGAAGGCTACCTTGAACGTCTTATCGTCACGTGTGTTTGTACATTGAGAAAATGTCTATTAAACATAAATGGGTCAAAATAGATGTTTGAAAGGGTAGTATGGGAAAGCCGAGGTTTCAGAAAGATTTTCACGAGATTAAATGTTGAACTTGCTGTAGCAAGTTATATAATATATTTAACAACCGAAAAAGTTTGTTTATATAGGCCGAAAAAGTAGCCATCATGTGGCTGGATGAGACCTCCTTGTGTAACCTTGACGAATGAGCTCAACATTTAACGTCACATCATAACACATTGTTACCGATCAGAAATCTATCCTTATATGCCTTTTCGAGTCAACAAGAAATAGGTAGTCTTACAGTACTCTTGAATAGACTATGTAATACATGATCATAAAAGTCATCATGTCATCTTCTTTTCATATTTGCGGATATGTCTGCCGTTGGCTGCGGTTTCATCGTGCTAGTGTTTTTTTTTCTTTCTTTAGATATGAACAAACATACCAATCTACATCATCCCTCTCACTTCTCTATGTTATTATGGATGTGGATTTTTGGTACGCTTTCATCCTTACATTAACCAATGCTAGCAGTCAATTTTCTGGAAATTACTTCCATTCATATAAATCTGGGTATAAAGGAATAACGTTCTTCTGTATGTTTCGTATTTGTAAGAATCCCTTGGAAGTGTCTTCGATACATAGATTGATTAAAGAATGCAGTAGATTTAGTAGATCATACGATTACCAGTTTCGTAAACTAGGGGAGATTATTTGAGAGAATTTTAGAAGCATCTCCAGAATTATATCAATAAAACAACAACAAAAAGCGTAGTGATATGATACTGTATAGTAAAACTATACGCACTCAATTTTCGTTAAATCTGATTTTATTTTATTAAAATGATTTTTTCATTGTATTCTAATACTGTTGTAATGCTTAACATTATTACAATTCTCATTAAATCGTATAGTTGAATGAAGTCCACTTAAATTTTAATTATATGAAATTAGGTTAAAAATAAATCTAAAAGGTTTCAAACTTTTCAAAATCAAAGTTAATAAAAATATGTGGTAGCACCCTGAAAATAACTTTGTCGCCTAGATATATAACCTGTCAACTTTTCATACATTCTGTACAATTGCAGTAAACTACCAACTTTATAATCTTGTAGAAGAACGCTTTATTCTAACACTTGACTATTTAAGGCACCTAATTTAACCAAACCATGCTCTTTAGTATGATTATATAATACTAGCATTCTTTCCGAAAAATGATTTAAGTTAAAACTATATTTAATTCTTTTTTGAGATGTATTAATAAAATAAACCACACATCTTACGTGTAGTGTCGAAATCATTTTAAGTTAATGTAGAAAACAGCACAGTTTCTGAACCCTTTCGGAACGTGAAAAATAATGACCACTTGAATTTGAGCACTTTTCGTGATACCTACATTTTTTAAAGTATACTTGCAATTATCTGTTTTAATTTTAAAATTTATCATCCAATGCGTATATATTTATTTTAATCTTGTTGCTGACTTTTAAGTTTAAAAGTTTATATTTAAAAAATATATATTAATGTGGATTCTTTACATGGAAATAAGTAGGAACTGTAATCATGCAAAGATTCAAATCAGTCACAAAGATTTCTGTACACTACTTGTGTTTACATCTACAGGAGTTACGTATGTAGTTTAAATGTAATTATGTTGAAAATCAGACTGTAAAACACAAATCAGGCATTATCAGTCACCATGCAGTTTATGTTAAAACTGTTAGTAATAAAGAAAAGATAATTTCAAAGCCTCAGGTTCTTTTATTAATCATCAGGTGTATACAATAATCGACTTATGATTTGTAAGTTATTTTTCACCTGCTTCGTGAAGCTCAAGACCACAAAATAGATTGATGACAAACATCGGGTAAATAGTGTCTAGGTAAACAATTGGCAATCGAGTATTCAGTTTCAGTCAGTAGAGATATAGGAATATATTTTTTTATATATTCAAAAGAAATCAGTATTTTCTGTTTTATATATTACATATCTTATTTACTGGCTCGAAAATTTCTCTCTCTCTCTCTCTCTCTCTCTCTCTCTCTCTCTCTATATATATATATATATATATATATATATATATATATATATATAGTGTAATAGTCTAATCTCGATGGTTGACTGTAAAAATTTTAAATGACATCTCTGTGTTTTCTGAAGTGTAAACATGCACAACCAATTTACTTAGTACAATAAAAAAAGGAGTACTTAAGTTCGATAGTCAGTTTTTGGTAGTTGATACTTCTTGTTCACCTCAACCATAAGTTGGTGGGCAACATGGAAGTTTTAAAACTTTTTCTCTCCCTTGGGAGAGCTGTTTTATACTTTAATGAAAGTTGATAATTATTAATTGGTAATTGATAAGAATTAGTGGGAAGTTTATAACATTGATTAAATTTCCTAGTACAATGTTATTACATTAGTATAATTCAGAAACTGATCTAAAAACAAAATAGTAACTAGGAATAACAATATTCAGTTAAATATTTTGTCTTTAGAGCTATATGAAACTTTTTTTTTTTTTTTTTTTTTGGTAACTGAAGATTTTGAAGTCAACAGAAATCAGGGAACGGTAAATGATTGAAGGAAAACGACTTGAGGCTTTATTCTTATACTTTTCTTCCACCTGGATTGGAGGAAAGAATGTTGAGTAATTGTGGAAAATAAATAATAAAAGTAGAAAACAAAGTAAAGATTAGTGTGATTACATGAAACAAACATCAATATAAAAAAAATCAAGTACCTATGATACCAAAATTCAGATCTGGCAGAAACAGCAAAAAATCAACATGCAACATTACAACATTCAAATGAATGCTTTGCATATTTTAATCAAATTTTATGTTTTTTCTCTTTCAGAATATAAAAAATGTAGCTTTATCTCAGGCATGAAAAACATGACTTTTAGAAAAAGCAACCACTATTTCTGCCAAATCCTCTCATTTCCGTTTACTGCAATTCTTTTTCTTATCTATTTTTTTGTTCGTTCAAAAAAAGAAATGTATGTGGCACAAGTAAAGAGTAAATGATTACAACAGCTAGCCTTCATCAAGGCTACAAAACACTCAATACAGAGAATACGTTCACATCTGCACAACACTTAGGCAAAGGGCACCTCACTTACAAGCTACCCCATCGACCAGTTGAAGACTTCGACGGACGAGGCATATCTCCCCTGGAATTAATTACCTTGTTATTATAATTTTTTTCTTACACACTAAACACCAAACTTACTTTCTGTTTTGCTTTTCTTGTATACAATAAAAGCAAACAGAGAAGGTCAAATAAAACAAGTATCGTTTGTACACAGAACACACACAAAAAAAAATATATATTTAGAAATACGTTTCTCTAAAGGAATGATGCGACACTTAATATTTGTAATATTTTGGTTAAAATTGCAAGCTCATACATAGCGTGTTTCTTCGTAAGTGCTAACTGTGGGTATAAAAAATAATTATATTTATAACCTACCAAAGGGCGAAAAAGTACAAAAAAAAAAAAAAAAAAGTTGTCGATGCCTTTAGCAAGAGGTTACGTAAGTATCAATTTGACGTGTGCGTTTTATAGTACATAAAGTAAGCAAGAATAAACCTTTGATATGTCTTCTATGTAAGGCAACTGTGCATGAAGTGTGATTTTTCATATGTGCTGAGTAAGGATAATAAAATTAATTGTATATGTATCCTACAATAGGACAAGATGGATATAAATTTTTCGGAATCTTCAACAAAAGGTCAAGTAAAGATCAACTCCATGCGTGCGTTGTATAATATATAAAGTAAATAAAAACTTATCTATCGTAAGTTTTATTATGCAAGACAAATGTGCATAAAATGTGTATGTTGCAAATAATTTTTGTAAATGTAGCTAAGGATCTACTTTTGTAGTATTTTTCGCGATGAGTACATGTGAGAACAGCTGTCTTCCACACCCTAGAAGTACATGACAGAACAACTATTGGATTTTATTAAATATTAAATGTGTTCTAACCTAAATATATGCTATGTGCATATTGGGTGACATGAGGATATAAAGTGTACAAAAATACCTACCTTTTTAATCGAAAAGAATTTAGATTTTCGCGTTTCAATCGTGACATGTTGGGAGAACAGAAAAGCTAATTAAGTTATATATCACCTTTAAAAATAATGTGATAGATTATTCACGTCTGACTCTGTTCACTAGGAAATTGTTTATAAATTTAGTTAATTATTATTATTCAGTTTATATAATTTTAACAAACTTTTGTCTTGACCTTGTAGTTAAAACATATGTTGTGATTAAATTTTAGGAGAAACATATTTTCACTTGGCCAAAAGTCCTCAAGATCGAAAAAGTGAAATTGTCGGCATTACCTGATCATATCGCTTATCCGATCATGTATTATTGTTAAGTTTAGCAAACACTAGTCAAGCATTATTAAGAAATTTACCTAACTCAACTACTATTGTTTGTTGGGACATAACTATTTGCATAACAACATACTGCATTTTTTTTTCATCTTGAGTAATCAAAACGTATTATAGTGTTTTAGTGTCACACAAATACATTATCACTTGAGTGTATATAAGAAGTATTATCTCATCTCAAAAGTAGTGAATCAAAATAGTATATTTATGATTTGTATTTAGCGTAGGAGTTCAAAACCTAAAAGTTAGAAATATGAAAACAAATAGGACTAATGATTTATCAATTTTAGTAGTGGAAAGACTTAAGTAATACCGATTACAAATAAATCGTCTCTTGTTGCAGCATTATTTAATAAATCATAAAATTAAATTTCTAAGAACAATAAACATATTTAGTCACAAAAGACTGAATAGCAATATTTTTAAATGAATTAAAATTGAATTTAAATGAAAAAGAAAATGAATTAATATATTTATGATTCCCTAAATTTAGAAGTCGAGATATTCAGATTTTAATACTTAGAATATCTCGTTTTGTGATCATCGAAGAAAAGCTTTTAACTTTACTAATTAATATAATTTCAATTTAATAGTATGTTTATTTAAAGTTTTTTCTGAGCAGCACAAGCTTTCAACTCGTATAAAAATTACTAAAGATCAGGAAAATATGATAAAAATATAATTAATAATAGATTTATGGGCAATCCTACTAGCTGATATTGCGAAAGATAATGTTATCACAAAAATCCAGGAAAATAGTCTGTCCCATACTTTGATTGAAAAAATATATAACATCAAGCACACAATAGGTTTAATTGCAAATAAGGAATATGACACAAACACCATTATTACTAACCGTTAAAAAAATGTAGAACATTAAAACATGTACACGCTGAAAAAAAGTGAGATACACGCTACCATAGAACTATTTAATAGGAATCCCACCTGTAAGGAATATCACACTCTAGCTCCGTCAAATTAGATTGACTGTGAGAGTGAGCAACTCGTGTATCTCGTACGATGACTCCCATTAGATCGTGAACAGAGCCAGTGAGGCTTTTGTCGCTTCCACGTCTCCTCATGGTTTGAGGGTTCACTTGGAATAAACTGTTGGGAGCACTAGCTGTCGAGATCTTCTTCTTGATTGGTCCGCCAAAGTTGAAAAACCTACAAAAAAGTTCAACAGAAAATTCATGTTGTTATCTATAAACAGTTGTAAACGTGATTCTTAGGTTTTTATGTTATCATAACAATTTGAATTAATACATTTAAACAAAAGTAATTATCTCTAAAAAAAATCTGACAAGTAAACCTTACGTTTGGGTGAATCGAGTTGCTGACTGAGACCCATATGAGAAAGTAGTACTAAATGTGGTCAGTATTTCAGTGAAGTTGTAGGTGCGAAGCTCCAGGGGTTTAGGAGATACAGCTACCAGAACATCACATGGAAGTACAGAATAGTCTTCATACAGTTGGAGGTAAAAGCTCTGTAAGACCTCTTGTAACGACAAAAGGTCAATAACAAATATATGGGTATATATTAGGACTAGGGGGAAGTCATATAGTAAGGGTATATCTGACGGAGGCCATCTTGAAATCCGCCATTTCGAATTAAGGTTAAGTTTTAAAAATAGGAATAGGGTCATGTGATACATGATTTAAGGCGCAAATTTAATCAGAAGATCAATGGTGACGTTAATTTTGAGTTACGCACAATTGGTAAAAAGTTACAGGGAAATTAAATATTGTTGCAGCATATTAGTCCTTTACCCCACCTTGTAAATATTGTTTTAATGATAATAATTAAATAAAAAGCAGGTGGATAAATATTAGTTCTATGGTAAGAGTTGCCTTGATGGCGGCCATGTTGAAATCCGCCATTTTGAAGCAGACAAAAGTTTTAAACAAAACGCATAACAGTGATACCTTATTAATAGCAAATTTTACCATAACTCCAACGGTATAACCATTTTTGCTTTATCATTAACCAGCACATAATTAAATGGATCGCTCCTTACGACTACTGCTTTGACGGAATTGTTAACGACAGATGTGTCATGTGTAACTCGATTGCCTTTGTGAGGTGTGCTCACTGTGAGCAGAGCATTTGTGCAAGTCATGCACTCTTTTCTGAACTACATATTGATTGTACTAATTGAGGACTTTTCTGGAAGAAACACCCAAGTTCAATTATGACTCAATTCCTCTTTGGTCATTTTTCCTTAAATTAGCAACTTGTTTATGCGATAACAAATGATGGTTAATGATAAAGCAAAAATGGTTATACCGTTGGATTTATGGTAAAATTTGCTATCAATAAGGTATCACTGTTATGCGTTTTGTTTAAAACTTTTGTCTGCTTCAAAATGGCGGATTTGAACATGGCCGCCATCATGACAACTCTTACCATAGACCTAATATTTATCCACCTGCTTTTTATTTAATTATTATCATTAAAACAAAATTTACAAGATGGGGTAAAGGACTAATACATATGCTGCAACAATATTTAATTTCCCTGTAACTTTTTACCAATTGTGCGTAACTCAAAATTAACGTCACCATTGCTCTTCTGATTAAATTTGCGCCTTAAATCATGTATCACATGACCCTATTCCTATTTTAAAAACTTAACCTTAATTCAAAATAGCGGATTTCAAGATGGCGTCCGTCAGATATACCCTTACTATATGACTTCCCCCTAGTCCTAATATATATCCATATATTTGTTATTGACCTTTTGTCGTTACAAGAGGTCTTACAGAGCTTTTACCTCCAACTGTATGAAGACTATTCTGTACTTCCATGTGATGTTCTGGTAGCTGTATCTCCTAAACCCCTGGAGCTTCGCACCTATAACTTCACTGAAATACTGACCATATTTAGTACTACTTTCTCATATGTGTCTCATTCAGCAACTCGATTCACCCAAACGTAAGGTTTACTTGTGAGATTTATAAACTATATATAGTCTTAGATTATTCCTTCATAACGTGTCTGATGAAGGCAATGATATATTTCGAAACTATAACACAAATTATTAATACAAGTATCTGCTTTGTCAAATTTTATTTTCATTTAACTTATACATAGTTCTAAAGCTAGAATTCTAGGTAGTATTCTAATATATTCAATTTTAGCTTTATATAGAGCTCAAATTAATGGAAAGAAGATTAGCAAAAGTTCTCCCTGTTGTGAAAATTATTCCTGGCTCGTTTAATGGACATATGTTTCTGTGAATATTTATCCCTGGACTTGTTTGATAGACGTAAATTCTCTATGAATGCCGTTCATTACATCTTTGAAACTTATTTGCCTTAATTAAAACTAAAATCTGACTTTCAATAAATAATAATGTTAGAATTTTGGCAATGTATTATTGCCTTCAGCAGAAACATTATGAAATAAAATTTAAATGCTACAGTTTGTATACCTCAGAAAATGAGAGGAAGTCATTTCTAGGAACCAATGAGATCTTTCCCTTCATTTTCAATGACTTTTATTTGCATACAGATCTCGACTTTTAATGATGAAACTTTCATTAAAAAATAAAAAATAAACTTTTAATTGGACAAATAGGTTACTCCATTACACTTTAACACCCTGTATTATACTTTCTTTCTTTTCTGTTCTTTCCAAAATCCTTCTTCACAAATGATGAATATTCAGGCCACTATCCCAATTCATTAGTTTCTCTCTCTCTTCTCTTCGATCCATTTCATCTTTTTACATTTCCTTATAGTACTTCTTCTTTCCCTTTCTAATCCTTCCACACCTTCCCAGTCTTTTTCGCGTCCTGAGTCTCTCACGTGCTTATACACTGCGTTATTGTCTCTCTTTAATCTAACGCCATCCTTGTTGTTTAATCATTTCAACCACAGAAAGCTCTCGATGAAGATGGTGTCAAAATAACGAAGAAAGAAAAAAAACGCATGAGCAGTTATGCCCATTTGCAAAGGAAAGGTAATCAGTAACATATTTCCTCTTGTTCACGAGTGCAAGAATTACAGAAACAAGAAATTTACTGTTCGTGCTATAAAGATGTAATAATTACAGAAGAAAGTCTCAGATATGGGCTATATAATAATTATCGAAGAGGGTTACTATAGCAGAAAAAAGTTTGCTTTTGTGCCTGATCAAACAACAGTGTATCTCAGTTTAGATTGAAACCATCAATTGAGAAATTCAGAGAAAAGCAAGGGGAATTTTATCTAGTATTTTTAAAGGTAAAGTTCAAGGAAAAAGTAGAGAAGCCTTCGAGAAATTAATGTTATCGAGAAATACAAACGAGTAATCAAGGAGCGTACAGGAACATTGGAGTAAATGTTATGGGCAGTGTCGGAAAGTTAAAACATTATAAAGCAAAAGTGAGATTGCAGCAAAGCTTACCTCTGAGTCCATCTTTATTCAACGTACTAATATTTGTAACTGTTTCGTTATATCTGCGGTACCAATACTTTCTTCTGTGTGGAGTGTCATTAGGTCTATTGCTCCTTTTAGGGGTTTCATTCTGAATTTTGCTATTAATTTCCGAATCATTCGAGTTAAATTATGTAAGTTTGTCTCTGTTCATTTGATTAAACGAAATGAATACTGAAAATGTGTTGATGGTTTTAACTTTGTTAGTGTAAATAAGTTGAGTTTTGGGTATCGCCTTAATTCTTGATTAGAAATCTCTCAGCAATGTGTGTTTCATTGTGTTCTGTTCAATGCCTCGATGTTACATTATTCCTAAATATTTGTAGTGTTTTCCGTCTTCTATTTTGCGATGTTCATCAATTGGAAATCTTTCTATATTATTATTATTATTATTATTATTATTA
Source organism: Thermobia domestica (assembly GCF_964235325.1). Lineage (NCBI taxonomy): Eukaryota > Metazoa > Arthropoda > Insecta > Zygentoma > Lepismatidae > Thermobia > Thermobia domestica. The sequence continues at coordinate 24,568 of NW_027656641.1, forward strand.
TTATTATTATTATTATTATTATTATTATTATTATTATTATTATTTAGTAGTGGTAGCAGCGATTACAAATAACCCTTACCTCCTACGCTGAGATGGTTGTATTGCTGTAGCCAAGAGGTTCTTGTAATGTTCTGATCGAATAAATCGTGGGTAGCAATCCTTTTTCAGTAGCAATGTATAGACATGTTCAGCTGCTGCATCGAACGTAAACCTTGAGGGATTCCTCATCTCTTGGTGCACTCGTTCCATTGTTTTGCCATCAATATTTATCTCACACGGAGCACCGGGCGCCAAAAACTCCCTAAAGATACAAAGAAGAAGGAAAATTTACCAAATGTTCAACATTTAAGGAAAACAAGACATAATTTATAAATATGTTACCACCTTCAGTTTTCTGAAGAAGTTACCTTAAACGTTTTCGAGTTACGACAGCATGTACGAAAAGTTATTGTGCAGTGAGAAATTTGCAATAACATGGAGGTTTTGCAATATGGAATTACCTACAATAGTAGCATTTTGCGGTAGATGGTTACTGTTTGCTCACAGATGTTCTGGAATGCTTAATCGAACTGAAGGGCCTTCTGCAATAACAAGGCAAGTCGAGTTACCTCGATTCCTGGTAAAACATAGATAAAGAAGGCTTGTGGACTTACTTTCCTTTTCCGTTACCTCTAGTGCGTATACGAAGCGTCTATTGTGAGGAAAACACAATTCATCTGCATCTTGCACTTTAAGTTTATAAGGTTTCTAACTCAAAACCTCATTTTTCACTTACCTTGTTATTGCAGAGGGCCCTTCAATTTGTTGAAATATTGTTGAATAAGACTGTGCGTGATAATGGTAGTCGAATAATAATGATGTTGACGATCTGCAGCAAGTATTTGGTGTAAATGTATTTTATAACGGTGGGAGATTCGGGGGCATCCTAGATTCGAAATTTATCGCTGAGGTGCACTGAAGGGACAGATATGAAAAACAAAATTCGAACGCTGTGGAGGAGCAAAGAAATTCTCATTACTTAAAAAAATGTGCTTGACAATACGGACTATTGTGTTTTACACAAGTCTTCAGACCTCTGGGGAAAATATACAGCATTTTCTACAGAGGACGCTTATTGTATTTAATCTTCTTCGATTGCCCGATAACTTTTTAGGCAATCTAGTGTATTCCTTCTAGTTGCTTGTATATACGAAAGAAAGTTACACGAATTGTAACTAGGAAATACCTTCATACAATACAAAGAACATTTATAAATTGATTTACCTTACCATCTTTTTTCGAAATCCCACATTTACTATAAATATAAAAGTTTATTAAACTTCACTGTCTTTTAAGAGTTTAAAGGAACACTTAAGAACTAGCTAAAAGAAAACATAATACCGTTCAAAGAAATGTATGAGGACCGTCTAGAAAGTAAAGAACGGCTGCGGCGCCGACCCCCCCCCCACTACTGCGATTGCGTGCGCGGCAGTTAGCGCCTTCTTTTACTTCAGTGTAAATCAGGTCTCAATGCTGTGCGGTCACGCTACTTGTTTTTGCAGTGATTCAAAATGGCGGCACCAATCGAAAATCCTGCCAAATGTGAAGTACGGAGTGTCATTCGTTTTCTGAATGCGCAAAAAGTTAATCCTGTTGAAATTTTTAGGCAAATAAAGAATGTTTATGGTAATAGTGCAATGAACGAGTCATCAGTGAGGAAACGGCGCATATTGTTTAATCAAGGAAGGACCAGCGTGCGTGATGAAGATCGAAGTGGGAGGCCATCACTTGTTACGGAAAAACTGAAGGAAAAAGTCGAAGAAAACATTCAGGAAAACCGACGTTTCATTTTTGAGCACGTTACACGAAAACACTTCGCAAACGATGAGGAACTCAAGCAAGGAGTGACAGTCTGGCTCAAGACTTTGGCGGCAGATGAGTATAACATCGGCATCAAAAAAACTGGTCCCACGTTAGAACAAGTGTCTTGACAACAATATCGGTTACATAGAAAAGTAAGGTAAGGTCCTGTGACTTGAAAATAAAGTTTGGTGTTGATATATTTTGCTTTTATTTAACTATGCCAAAACGTTCTTTACTTTCTGGAAGGCCCTCGTATATAGGGGACAATGTCAAAGATTTAAGGTCTACTTGAAAATATAGTGTTGGACAAATATATTTCAAGTCACCCAAATTCAGAGTCAATAGTTGCTCAATCATTTCAAACATTTTGGGAAAAAATATATGATTATTACTTTAAGATTAAGATCAAAATAATATTTTTAAATTTTTATTTCTTCTTTACTAAATACGATGGTTATATTATGTCAGCACTTTTGACAACATTGTTTTTTTCTCTCTCAGGAATAACAATAGTGCTACTTTTACATAGTAGAACAGCACGATATTTATATCAGGGGCGGATCCAGGACGAACTTCTGGGGGGTTTAATACTGCTACTTAGAGCTACTTTTAAGAGCTCTAAACTCTGGGATGGGTTTTATTTATATATATAAAATAAGAAAGTTTCCCCTTCTGGGGGTGGTGATAGCCCCCCTCGATCTGCCACTGATTTATATTTGTGTTTAGGTTATTTATCTGGCTCTTTACTACTAACATCGGCATCCATCTTTCTAAATTCACTGTCTTTGTTGCACGATATATATACATGCAGACGATACCTTTGATGATTTATGATAGGTTCTTGACACATTCTACGTTGTTTCTGAAGAAATATGACGCGTGAACGTTTCCGGTGGGCATAGCTTAAAGTAATTTTGAAAGTCCATTAATTTAATTATATTGAATACACAAAAGAAAGTAATGAGGCCGCGTGGATCAGTGCTAGATCGCTCACCTCTGGTGATACTGGTGTGTAAGGTACCTCGTTCGATTCCAGCTCATGTCAAATAGGCTTTGTGGGCAAACAATGTGAGCGTGGGTTTTCTCGGGGTTCTCTAATTTGCTCCTACTTTCTTCATTTGACTGATTTCGTTCATTGTCATCACCATCTTCCTTAGCCTTAGAACATAATTGTAGAACGTTAATTAAACAAAGAAAAAAAAAAAAGAAAAACACATTTACTATTCCAGATAATGTTTATTTTTTAAATTTTCAACGAACTTAAAAAGTTCGTTACTAAATTCTCTATGTCTGTGTGTCTGTCTGTCTGTCCACTGTCTGTCATTTGCATTTTTTTTTTCAATTTTGAGCCCTCCATTCGACAGAGCATTAAAAACTACCTGAGAAAGTGATGGAATTTTTCGCGTCACTCTTACCGTTCCCGAGATATTGGCCAGAAATGGCCGATTTCCGGAGATTTAAGGATCCATATCTCTGTAACCATAAGTCATAGAGAGATGATGTTGGTGTTGATCAATACCTAAGAGGATGGTGAACATTTTGGTACCAAATAGTAACCGGTGGCCACTGGACAACTGGCTACTGGCAAACTGGCCACCGTTTCCCGGATATTGGCCAAAAAATTCGAATTTTGGGAGATTTGAAGAGCCTTTTCTCGGGAACCGTAAGTCATAGAGAGATTATATTTTGCGAAATTTTGCGAGAAACAGAAGGAGATGTGGATAGATAAAAAAAAAATGACTTTTACATGTAGGAACAATCACAGTTATTCGTCCCGCTCCATACTTTTTAAGTTCGTCCTGACAATACTTTTGGAGCATTCTCAACTGGTTTATTGTTATATTAATATAAATAAAAGAAAGTTGTGGAAACCTCCATTCTCGTTTCCATGGCACTACAGAAATTTTGGTTCGTTTTTTTAAAAAAAATATTGTAGCATACTTTTACGTTGTATACGAAAGATGATTTTCAGTCTCTACTTCCAGAAAAAAACATTTCAAAATTTTAGAGTATGTCAACTTAGCATGACATGATGTTACTGTAAATGGCACCGTGGGAATTTTAGTGATGAGAAATTCCTTTTAGTTGTGTCAACTATTCCACATAGGGTCACCAATATTGAAAAAAATCTACACATCTTCGAATCAGATATGTGATAAGAGGGCAATAACTAGTTGAGACTTTTTATTTTATATTGTAAGTGTATTTTGACTTCAAAAATTCATATTTGGAAACATTGTTGAGACATTAAGAGCCTGCCTTACTAAAAATAATACGAAATTCACCATTTTTCTTTTGCTTGTTTATTCATCAGTGAAAGGAGATAATGAAATGCAAGTCACCACAATCATAGATAATGCTATTCTACAACAGAAAATATGAACCTGAACAATGTTCAGTGTTGCCATCCATAGAAATAACAGTGTTGCCAGAAAAACAATTTCCCTAAAATCTAAGTTAAGACAGCGAGTAGAGGAATGAACTCAACTGCATTTGATTACGTATCATGTTGTTTTGGTTCCTTGAGAACTACTTTTTAATTAAAATTATTATTTAGTTTTAATAACTGTATGTTAAAACTATTTTATTTATTACAAACTAAATACAACTATTATTTAAAAAGTAGTTCACAGGAAACCAAAACAATACGATACGTAACCAAATGCAGTTGTGTTTGTTCCTCTACTCGCTGCCTTAACTTAGATCTTAGGGAAATTGTTTTTCTGGCAACACTGTAATTTCTAAGGATGGAACATTCTTCAGGTTCATATTTTCTGTTGTAGAATAGCATTATCTATGATTGTGGTGACTTGCGTTTCATTATCTCCTTTCACTGATGAATAAACAAGCAAAAGAAAAATGGTAAATTTTGTATTATTTTTAGTAAGGCAGGCTCTTAAGCAAAATCTACATATCTATACTATTATATAAAAGAGTAAAAGTCACTTACTCATCAACGCCTTTATCATATTACCATAGCTATAAACGTTAAATTTGGACAGAAAACTTCTTTAGTCACGAAAGCAAAGACCAAGTTTTTTTAAAAAATACATATCGGTTTTTTTTTTTTTTTTGCCAAGAATAGTGTATCTTACGAATTACTGAAGTTTAAAAATAAAGATACACGGCTTTCAGAGGTTTCGAGAGTTCCATTCTTAAAGGAGGGAAAGAGAGATATTTTTATAACATTCTAATTTGCAATTATTTATTCAGAAAATGCCGAGTTTATTCAGAAAACACGGCTTTGCTAAAGTTGGAGTATGAAATTCGCTATAACCCTTAAAAATGAGCAAACACATGTAGCATAGTTCTCGAAAATTCCGCTTCTAAAGAAGAAAAGGGTGGCAATTTCTATAATATTCAAATGTTGGATTTTACATTTATTAAACCTTATTTTTCCCTGGTAAAGAATGGAAACTTCCGCTAGTATGTTAATAAAACTGTATAAACTTACAACTTTTATATTTTTGTATATTTGCGCTTCATGTATTGTGATACAAAAATCTCACTTGTTGAAAAATTTTAAATATATTTTGCGAAAGGTTTGGATTTTTTAAGCACTTCTTACCTTATACCTAAGACACTGAATAAGTGTAAAGAACTAAAAGTTGTAAAAGATTTACTTACTCAAAAATCTCTCTAACTTTTCTGATGATTTGTGATTGAGCACTATGCCTGAGGTCGTTCACTGCCATCCAAAATCTAATGTTCTCATGACTGTATTCCTTCCGTAAGTAATTCGTAAACTCTTGCAGACCTGAAACAACAACAACGTTTATTTTAATATTAATACGGTACCCAGAAAGACAACAAACTATATAGGAAGATCAAAATATAATATGTGAATTTTGAGAAGCCATAGATGGTGTAACATACTATTATATGGTATAAATTGCGATGCACAATAGCTTCAGTCACATAACTTTGTAAACTATTCAGTTAAATGTTATTAAATCAATAATTAAATGTAATAAACACTAACTCTATAATCATAAATTTTAATAATAATAATAATAATAATAATAATAATAATAATAATAATAATAATAATAATAATAATAATAATAATAATAATAATAATAATAATAATAATAATAATAACAATAATAATAATAATAATAATAATAATAATAATAATAATAATAATAATAATAATAATAATAATAATAATAATAATAATAATAATAATAAACTGAGTTTTATTCAATTTACTGGAGTTATAAAAACCGTAATCTGTAAAATTGTAGTCTTAAATTATCATTAATTATTATTCTTAAAATATCAACCAATATATAGCATTTGGTATTATCCGATTTCAAAGTAAGATAATTAATTTCTACTCTTGTATAAATTTCTGTTGATATACCTAACTTAGAGAAAATTAAGTAAGATATATTTTATTGAGAATTAGCTTTTTCTAGTTATCGAGTTATTTTAAATATTATGTTATTTGTGTTTTTCTTTCTTTCTTTATTTATTTAATATACAACACAACAGGCTTAATGCCCAATTATAGTGTTGTGTACATAAAGTCCATATGTACAGTTCATTATCCAAGTCATGTGGATTTTGAGATACATTTTTTTGATAAAAATCACAAGAAAAAATAGCTCTAGAATTACACTCTGAGGTACATTAATGATAAGTGTTTAGGAACAGAATACGTCAAAATTAAATTTATGTTATCTTGTTTGAAACTGGAAAAGTAATGGCAATTTGTTTCCTGTTAATTAAGCTATCTTATTATTAGAGTACATTTTATCTTGGCACGCTTCCCGCCAGTGCACTTGGTTGGCTTTTAAAGTACTTTCTACTAGCATTCACGTGAACGTCTTAATCTAATAGCCGTCTTATTGGCTTTGTCGTGTAGGTGACGTTAGTTGTCAGCCAGCCCATTAAATGAAGTCATTGTTATTTGGCGGGTATTTGAAGTGCTTAGTTGCTGCACGCGAACAAATGTGTTACACGGACTTGTAAGTGATGTGGCATTTTGCTGTGTTTCCTAGCGTATTGTAACTGTCAACTTAACCGTGGTATGGCAACAATGCATTGCAGACAGATCCATAATTTAGGCGGGAAGCGTGCCAATATAAAACAAACGTACTCTAATAATATATTTGCTACAAAACCATACCACTAACCTATTAAGAAATAGATCATAGTAAACTGTTAACTATGATTTCCATTGATGCGTAAACCGTTTGCTTGATTGTGTATTTTGCTCTTACCCTTATTTTTGCAGTATCTTTTCTATTGTGAGGAATATTTAACATCATCACGTGTACGACCAGGAAAATATGAAAACATTAATAAATGTATTTTTATTAAAAATTGGAAAATAGTGAAAACATCATTTGGTAAACACAGTTTATTATTGTGTACATATAAAAAATAAGAAGAGAAACCAAGATTTACAATTCTCTTTTAGCTTTCAGTAGTTAAACTTGAAACAGAAACCCGTTTGCTGGAAAATGCGGTTCCGCAAACAGCTACTATATAAGCTAACGTAAGAGAATGTGAGTCAAAAGGCCGAACTTCTAACATTCAATACGTATGTGGATACTGTGTGACGAAGCTCTGATCTTCAAGATTATTCTAAAGCTGAACTTTAATTATTTTACTAACCATTCACGGCGAGAGTCTTCCATGCGAAATGCGTCAATTTTGACTTACGACATTTAGAGACTGCTCGATGCACTAAGTTTGGTGTGCTGCACTACCACTTTTATTCGAGAGGTCCTAGAGGTATTTATGAACTTTAACCACTCTGCTTACGCAGGTTGGGCCAACAAGGGAATGGCCTTTCAATACAGATGACAGACGAGGAAGCATCGCTTAAATTAGGTATTTGCAACCCCTCGAATAGCCTGAGAAGAGACATTCATGATGAAATAACCTAAGAAGACAACCGACACAAACTTTGCACTGGATACAATGATGTAGTGCAAGAAGTGTATAACTTTCTGTTTACGTGTGCTACTAGAAGCTGGGACCAGATCAAGTACCCTATGTAATTAATCTTTGCAATGTAATTTTCTGAGTTCTAAAAGGATGCACTGTGAAACAGATTTCTCTCATAAATTACCGCTTAATGACCTATAGAATATCTAGCTATATTTTGTTCCTTCTTAATTAATTTAATTAGTTGTGCTTTAAGTAAAACGTGACAACTATTTCGTAGCTTTGGCATTAAAGTGTGTTAGTACTCTTTTCAAAGATCGATTTATTCTCCAATTGTGATGTAATTCTCTGTATAGGATATTCACGAAACCTAGTCGTTCAAGTAATGTAAATAAACATTCACCATCATAAAAAACAATGGTGCGTAGAGTATTTCTTAAGACAGTTACCTAAAAGTTGAAGGAAAGCATGAATCGAGTAGTAATAAGTAATTACGGAAGAGCTCAGTATTCGTAAAATAATATTTCCTTTGAGTGTGTATTGTCGGTGACCAAGATCTCATTCACTTTGAAAGAAAGATTTATATGCATAATAGGGCAGCATGCTCATTGCATGTATTGAAGTAGATTGATCCTGGTACACTGCCAAAGTTAAAGATTTTATTTCGGTCTCTTTCAGACCACTGCTTCTACTACCAAATTGAAATAGAAATATTTCACTATAATGAAAAACATTAGTTGTAATGGAATTGAATAAATTTTGAACTTGATGCTGGTGTGCCGTAAGATTACAACATGCAATTGATTCCATTGGTTAATTATAACAATTTGGTGTAAACACCTTTTGATGTGACAAATAAAAAAATCTTTTATGTATCAATTTGAATACAGTTTTTCTTCTAATGACCCTACTTTCGTTTTCATAACATCTTTACCCCTTTTTCTATCCTTTTATCCTGTTTTCTTTAAATCAAAGTTGTCTTACGCCGTTACAATTTCTCTTTTACGCTGTTAACCTAATGAAAATCCACCTTTAATTAGAAGATTGCTAACAATACCTGTAGGGTCACTGACAAGATCTTCCATTGAAAGTGCCCATCTCTTCACCCTCTTGTCCGTTGGAACTTCAACACTAAAAGAAGAAGAAAATGCAATACAATATATGAAGTATAGCCCATTCTAGAACAAAATGCAGTACAATACACGTTCTACCTGAAGAATTGAACATTTTTGTAAGTCTTCTACTCATATTCAGGGTTCAGGCTCTTTGACAGGAACAATTTTTTAAAAAAGGAACATTTTCTTTTTAGACTAGACTTACAAGTACAGTATTAAGACATTTTTGGCAGTGTTCTGCACAATTTTACAGGGGAAGAAAATATTTAAGGATGCCATGCTCGTAGTCATCATGACTGAGAAATTATTCACATTCGAGAAAGGATAATGTCTAACAACAGTATTCATCATTTATTTATCTCCCAGAAATTTCATATTATTTGATGTCACAGTCATTGCGATTTCAGAGTTCATTCTTAAGGTACTTACCACGTAATTAATGTAAAATGTTCTTAGTTTTATTTGAACACGTGAGTTTTTTTTTTTTTTTTTAATTTAGACACCATAGTTTTTCAACTCTGTCAACAATCAAGTCTTTCTGACCCAGATCTAGATTGTTACAAATTTCCTGACGTGACTGTAAGATGAGTACAAAATGTATCATCCTATATAACTTATTTATTTAACTAATAGAACAATCTGAATCAGTTATAGTATTATCTCTTATATAAATTATACACATATACTATGCTGTTAAGGAAAGCTGGCATCTGACAGGTGTACGTGCTATATTTAAAAAAGGGGGAGAGGACCAATGACGCCACTATTATTTCATGTTGCTTTTAGGCAGCTACGGTCACTGGACGCGTTATTGCCAGCAGTCGAGTGTTGTATTTTCTTTCAATATTTCGAATACTATTATTTTTATTTGGAAGTCTCAAATTACAGTTATATTCTGAAAGGGGGAAAATATTTTGAATGCACTACACGTTCTGTAGATAGGTGATGTCTTTCCACGTTTGAAAATTGAAGTTAAGAAATGGAGTGAAAATAAGATGTATTTTTATACAACTTCAAGAGCAAAATGTAGTATTTGCATTTCAGACCAATCTTGTTATTTGCCCCCTCATAATTTATGTTTTATAAACTAGTAAATTTCCTTATTGCGGAAGAAGATCGTTCGTCATTGATTTTTATTAGCAAATATTGTTTATAAATATACACTGCATTTACTTCCCGTAACAGATTTATATATCCAAGCCCAAAATTTTGTAGCTAATAACTCAAGAACTATAGATCTCCACTTGACTAAAATTTTAAATATTGGTAGACCTTAAGAAGCTTAATATATATGTGTAAAATACCATGGTATACAGTCATTTGATTCTAAAGTTATTGGCTATCAAACTTGAGGTTTAGACTCACCTAAGTCCAAACCCCAACTTCGGCGGAAAATAATTCGAGGATCAAAGATCTGTACAATTTAATATTAAAATGCTCATAAAGGTCTACCACTATGCGAAATCTGATCAAGATGGATGAGTTCCATCAATCACTTTGTAGTGAAATTTCTTGATTTCACTGAGTTCAAACCCAAATTCGATGGCTAGTAACTTAGAAACTAAAGATCTGTACACCATAATAATGTATTTCATACTATGCTGAAATTGCACAAATCTTGTCAATTTTTACCACCATACCAAGGTTGGTCAAGATTGGTTGGGATTTATCGATCGTGATTTAGTGAAATTTCTTTATTCACCAAGTACAATCCCAAATTTGGTGATCAACAACTCGAGAACGAATGGTCTGTATAATATAATATTTCGTGAAAGTATTAACTACACGAATTCTATTACCATGGCAAATTTGGTCGAGATCAGATTAGTTCAGTCAATAGCATACCACATATAATGAACTCCACCTTTGATGGCAATAACTCAGGAACCAAAGGCCTATGCAATATAATATTTCATATGTGTAATAAGCTTTTAACGTTCTTTCACCATTGCAATTTTGGACAAGATCAGGTGAATTCCATCAATTGTGTTTCAGTGAAATTTCTTAATTTCTCTGAGTTTAAACCTAACTTCGATGCCCAATTACTCGGAAAATTAAAAATCTGTTTTCCACTTTATCTCATACTATACTCGAATGTATACGAAGCTCGCCAACCTATATCACCTTACCAAGTTTGTTAAAGGTCGGATGGGTTTTATTGATCGTGATTTAGTGGGATTTCTTAATTTCAATAATTCCAAACCCAAATTTGGTGGTCAATATCTCGAGAACTAATGATGTGTATACCATAATGTTTCCTGTACGTGCCAAACTACACAAGGTCTACAATCTTACCCAATTTCAAGATCAGATTATTATCATCGATAGCATAACACACACACATAATAACCTTTCAATAAGTTGAACACCAAATCCATGGATAATAACTCAGAAATTCAAGGTCTGTACACCAAAATATTTAACTTGTGTACTAAATTCTTCACCTTCTATCACCATTATAATTTTGGTCAAAATTGGATGAGTTCCATCAAGAGTGTACGATATACAGGATGGTAAGAAACTATTTGAACAAACTTCGGAAGCTGATTCCTAACACCAAAACAAGCAAAAAAAAAAAAAAAAGTCCTCTGTAACTGGTTAGTAAGGGATAGTTTCGGCGATATAAGGTGCCGAAAGCGTGGGAAAAATGAATTTCAGAAGGCTGTAATTAAAAAACAACACCACGTAGAGATTACTTGCCATTATATGAGATCCCTACGTTCCTTTGAAGAATCTCTCGCATACATCTTGCAGAGGTTTGAAACATACATTCTTCAATCGAGCAGATATGACTTCGAGTTTCATGTTCTAAACCGCACTCTCTACGTAGCGTTGTTTTTGAATTACAGTCCTCTGAAGATCATTTTTCCCACGCTTTCGGCACCTTATATCGCCGAAACTATCCCCCACTGACTAAAGTTCCAGAGGACTTTTTTTTGCTTGTTTTGGTGTCAGATATCAGCTCACGAAGTTCGTCCAAATAGTTTCTTACCACCCTGTATACTGTCCCTCTGATGTTTATATGAAAAATAACAGGGCAAACATTAAATTCTTCGGTTGCAGTGTTTTTATAGACAAACAACCTGAAGGTCCTCTGCCTCCTTGCCGAAGCTGAATTGCGCACGCTGAGTCATCACGAAGGTAAATTAAACTGCGATTCACTTATGCAGGATACGACTCCTAGCAACTATAGTGTCCTAGTGCAGCCCCTCGCCACCGGAGAAAATTTTCTGGAGGACTGTCTGTTAATCTGCTTGCAGGTAATGTTTTTAGTTACATCTTCAGTACTTTAGTTACGTCACTGCTGAAGCAAAAGTGATACCAGAAATTTTGAAAGGAGGTAAATGATATTGATGTTTTATGTATTCGTCAATAGCTAATACGTGACTTAGTTCTTGTCCTATAGCATGTTCTACAAACATACCCAGCGCCATCTGCCTACACTGTTGATATCAATAAACGAAGGAGGCAGTTGCTTGTATGGTTTCGGTCAATTACGTGTACGCCCATCCATGGAGGGCTAAAAAAATCCTTCATTAGACCATAATACACATTTTCAGGCTTCTACCATCCAATTCGCATGTTCGTTATATCGGTCGTTAGCATTACTAAACTCAAGTGAGAAGTGGATGACCCCAGTAGTGCCTAGTGGAATAACCCTAATTGAAGTATACGAAGCATGGTTGTAGGGAACGTGTTTTCGAGTTGAGTACGCATGCATTGGATGGTCTGTGTTGACCTTGTGGATCCATACTAGTCGCTAAATCCGATGTTCAATGCGACAACCAACTTTGCACTATCCACTCTACAATTTTATCGATGGTTCGTCAGTTGCACTTAAACAATTCTTTATAACTTTAATAATGGTTTCTTTTGGACATCCACTAGTGTAATCGATCGAGACAAGACTTGAGTCTTTAAGCATAAGTATTGATGGCGTTTCATTATACTTTAAAATTTTCAACATTTTGAAATTTTCCTAATGTATTTTATATACATATTTTGCTAATAGTGTATGCAATTATTTCAATGTGAAAATTAATTTGGAGTCAGAAAAGACTGATAGATTTCTAATAAAGTTGGGTGTAACATCAACATGAATGCATTAACATCCTAATCATATTTTTACAAAGAAAAAAATTGCTTTTACTACATTCATTTTACATTTATCACTTCATTATTTCTTTATATTGTACGAATCACGTTCGTTTTATTTTTGTTACGATTTCAAACAAGAATTTAAAATCGTCCACAAACGGAAGATGTTAGCATACCGAGTGTTAGAAGGTAAGAAATTTATGACTAACAGAATTATAATAATAGACTATATACATCTCTCCTGCAAAATATATGTTGTGATGAAGAACTACTATTGCTCTGATAAGAAACTGTTTACCGGAGTTCAACCTCTAGTTTTTCATTTTATGAAGGGTTATTATGTTTTCTGACAAACTCATATTTTGATAGTTCTCAGTGGCGACTAGTTAAACACTTCTTAGACGATTTTTTTTTATTTCGTTCGTTGCAACACTAATTTCATACGCTACAACTTCCCTAAATAATAATTTATGAACTAATCATAATTCGAAGCTAAAATCTTCCGGTTTAAGAATTATTAAAAGCATTTTCCTCAATCTAATAGCCTATTTCCGCCTTAGGATAATCATCCAGTGGGTATTTAAATGAAACAACTTAATAGAAACTAAGTAAAAACATAACTACTACTAATTTACCGAACATCTAAAGTTCTGTTAAAGCAAATAAATTACTTGCGTTGTCGCTAATCTATATGTTGGGCGGAAAATCGAAAGCCAATTTAACTATTTTTGTTCTTAAAAAAGAGAGAGACAAAAAAGAAAGTTTTCAACTTAAACTTCTGTCTTTTACAATTACAGAAAATGGGTTTATCGGATATATATATATATATATATATATCCTCGTTCTTAATAGAAAAGAGAATTGGCTATTTCGTTGTACTTACAGTGGGCTATTGAGCAGCCAATAGTTGACGTCATCGCCAATCCACGGATTAGACGGCTGAACAGCTGTGATAAATGGGTCGTACTCCGTGTAGGTGTCACAGTTCTGCATCAAATTGTCCACCGCCTGAGACACCTTCAGCCGAGTTCTCACCAGGCAGTTCTGCAGAAACTCCACCTGCGGGAAACAAGGAAAAGTTTCAGCTCCACTACATAACTCATTGCGTCTCACTGAAGATCACACAGTTCACAGGGTCATTTCTTATTTTTCTTTCTTTCGTTTTTTAAAGATACGAAATTGTGTTAAAATAAATGTAACACCACAAAGAAAAGGATCAGAACACGTATTGAAACTACATGGAGATTGAATTATTCACCTTGAAACATAAAAGGTCAAATGGCCAGTCTCGCTTTCAGTTTTCCTTGGAGATATTCAGTGTAAAACAGGATTCGGTCATGCATGAGAACTTTGATAACGGTAGCAAAGAATGGAAATTACTATTCTCTCTCTAACAGTTTTAGCTTGTCAATTCAGCGTTACAATAATAATAATAAAAAAAAAAATCCGCAGAAAATTTCTGCTAGTTTAAATCATATAGAATAGGATTATGAACGTGTTAACACGAATACCGATCAGGACGCTTTCTTTATATTTAGATAGTCTCGAGTTAACGTGGGAGACAATAGAGAGCTCAGCTTTGGTGCTATGGGTCCGTGCTTCGATTCTAGGTCATGTTAGTAGTGAGCACCATCGTGTCCGTGGGTTTTCTAGGGGTTCTTCCATTTCTTCCCGTATTATACCACAATTATTTTTATTCATATTCAATTTCATTAATCATTCGTGTCCCTTAGCCTACAGGGCACATAAAAGATGATGATGATCTCGAGCTAGCGTGATAAATTTTATTATATGTTTTACCATTATTTTTTATGTTAATAAATTGACAGCAAGGAAAAAGTAATCGAAAATTAGTGTAATGACTGTAATGTAAACAATAATATTTAGAACACATTTTCCCCATCTTTCTTTAAAAATAAAATATCGGAGTTATTTTATAGATCTGATTGTTTTATACATTCTTACCTATGCTTATTTATCTTTTCACGAACAAATTATAGTCTTACTATTATGTAAAATAATGTATGTAAGTGTCATCAGATTTTCCCATAGAAAGGAGCCACCTACAGGCATCGAAGTTTGTGTACAGATAGATATTTAATAGGTCTAATCGTGTATGAAGTCATTTCCCGATTTTCTACTCAAGGTGAATTGGGGTCACATGTTCCGGAGCTTCAAAAGATATAGAGTACCTCAGAAAGCCCTCAACTTACAAGGGAAGTTCGAGAGAAAGCACTCGCTTACGGAGAAACTAAGCATGCTATTTGAAGGACCAATTCATGCTGGTTAGAACAAGCCAAAAAAAAAAAAAAATCCTTTACGGTTGAGAACTGTTCGAGGGACTCAACTTGGAAATTTATATGAAAAAATGAGTATTTAAACGCGTTAAGTATTATTAGCAATGAATACTGAATACGAATTGAAACTATCGAAGGTAACAGATAAAGCTGTTTTGCAATAACTAACGGGTTTATTACTAAAAATTAGTAATTATACAGTTCACAATAATGATAGGTTAGAAATGAAAATTGACCACTATTATTCTTCTGTTCTATGAAGAAATTACGCAGGCAAAAGACTAACTTGCAGCACACATTGCATTTTATATGTGCAATTGCGTTGCATCTGTCAAGAGAACAGTTCGCATAGCCAAAGCGAAAAGCAAATCCAACAAGTGATTCAAAAGGTATATAATTTGTTGCCTGCCTTGTGGAACGCAAACTGAAACAATGTAATGTGTCGCGGTGATCGGAAATGATTCATTAGCATGGACACGAACTTTATTTGATTGCTTCGTTTGTATATCATCATAATGTCCGGATAAAGAAATTTCATACTATGTATATACAAATCTCCTGCCATAATCTTTGATTGGTCGGAATCCAAACACATCAAATGGTTGTACAAGTCATGTGCAGTTCTTTGTTATATTGTCAACCATTACGTCTTTGCTATTCGTAATCCAACTTGCAATGGACAATTTTTCAGTGAATGGATCCCAGTGATCAAGCAATAGCAAGTTCAAATCATCTGGTCACGAGGAGGCGCAATCGTGCATTTAACGTTGAATCTCTGAAAAAGTTCTGAACCTTCCAGGATTTTATTAGCTTTTTGTAATCAGCATGAATTGTTTTTTCAAATGGCATGCTTATTTCTTCTGCAGGCGAGTGCTTTCTCCTGAACTTCCCTTGTTAGACAACCTAAATTTTATTCTATTATGTTGCAAAATGTTCAGCCCGTCTAA
Organism: Thermobia domestica; assembly: GCF_964235325.1. Taxonomy (NCBI): domain Eukaryota; kingdom Metazoa; phylum Arthropoda; class Insecta; order Zygentoma; family Lepismatidae; genus Thermobia; species Thermobia domestica. Next base: position 40,768 of record NW_027656641.1, read on the forward strand.
AGAATGGACATTTCTGGTAATACAGAAGACATATATATATATGAGTGACTGACTCATCAATGCTCAGGTCAAACCGCTTAAACTAGAAACTTGAAATTCTGAAAGCATAGGCTTTGTAACATAAGGTACCACTAAGGAAGGATTTTTGGAAATTCGACGGGAAAAGGAAGGTGGCAATTATTATGGTAAAATATCTACACCTCCGAATCTCTGAGGGGTAGAGACAGGAAATTTGCTATATGGACTTCCCATTTAAAATAATAAGACATGAGTTTCAGCGTTTTTTTTATATATATATTTTCTCTAGAAGGGAAGAAAAAGATGAGAGAAGGAACAGAATAGGACTACAATTATTATAATTAGATGACCATATTTCGAAATCGTATGAAAAAGAGGGTACTTCACCAACTGAAAACAGAAGTCTTAATAAAAGAGACGGCGATGAAATGTATTTTGGCGACGAGAGTGAAGCTGCAAAAGAGAATGAAAAAGAACGGGAAGAGCAATCAGAAGATTTCACGAAATATACGAATCTTCTCTAGAATTTGTAGATTTACCAGCCAAGGAGAGCAAGACAAGTAGCATTATTTGGCAAAAGCATTAAGAAAAAAAAACTTACAAAATAACTTATCTAATAATCGAAGACACGAAGCATTAGCGAACACCTCAAAATGGAAAATGACAAACTAAAACAAAAGAATGAAAAACTTAAGACTGAAATGCTATAGACTTATATGTTTATCAAATATAATCAGTAGACTATTTGAAAGGACAACAACAGAGAGGATAAACAGAAAGCGAAGAAAATGACAAATTACAATTTGGATTCAAAACTGAAAAAAAAAAAATAATAAAATTGATGGAAGAGAGTAAATAATAATAATAATGATGATCAAAAATATCAAGTTTTAATTTACGCAGACATCAGTGGGACATTAAATAATTTATGGTGGCCTCCTTCTTCAAAGAACGAAAAAAAATTATGAATAGAAGCAAGACACTGCATAACACAATGTTAAATTACTGTAGTGAGAAATAATAATGCAAATACCGGGAAAAACATAATAACAGTAAGTACAAAAGGGATGCCTACAAGGTTCGACAAGGTCCGTTATTGTGGAACTTGACAATACACGCTTGTTTGGAATATCATATAAATATATGCAAGAAGCCCTTTGCGTTGTCAGATACGCTTATGAACCAGCAATTGTTTTCTAGTAATATCAGAAACGAAGTAGAGAAAAAAAGAATGAACACTATTAACAGAATTAGAAAATTGGTACATGGAAACAAATTAAAATTATCAGCTAACGAAACGAAATACACAGTCTTTGGGAAAAAATTGAAGTGAAATCCAATATTAAAAATCAAAGAAACAAAAATTGAAAGTGTAAACGAATTTAAGTATCTTGGAGTCTGGGTTGATAAACAGCTAAATCTCACAAGCATATCTAGTAACTGAAACTGAGTTTATGAAACTGAGGTTAAATATCTTGGTATATATATATAGACAGCTAATTAACCTGGGAACAACATGTCAAATATGTATGTACAAAGTTCTCCCAGGTGCTCTTTTTATTAAGAAAACTGAAAAATACAGTTTCCTATGAGTATATGAGGAATTCATATTTTACATTTTTTCACAGCATAATTGGATATGGAATTTTGCTTTGGGATAACAGTAGCCAAAAACATGATGTTTTAGGTTTGCAAAAGAAAGCCATCAGGATTATTATTGGAACACATGATAAAGAACACTGTAAACTATCATTAATCAGGCTTAAGATAATGACAGCAGTTAATGTATATATATATTTATCAAATGCTACTTTACACTAACTTAAACCTGGCAAATATGGCACTCAGGGATGAAGTACATACATATAATACTAGATGGTGTAAGAAAATTGATATACCCTTCATTAGATTATCGAAGATCAAAAATAGTTATTTAGTTATAGGACCAAAGCTGTTTAATAAACTAACATCCTCCATACAGCAGCTGCCGTTTAAGGTTTATAAGAAAAAGTTATATGATTGGTTAATAGCGAATCCATTTTACTGGATTCAAGAGTTTAGTGAATGTCAAGAAACTGTGTCATAATTTGCAGTGTCACTTTATTTCAAATATTATTAGGTTCTATTAACCAGCAACTGATTGTCTGTATATTATAATTACTTTTTCTTATATCTGTACCTATATGTATCTCATTCGGATCTTGTCTATTGCTTGTGAAGTCCAATGACAATAAAATATTCTATTCTATTGTATAACAGAAACCACAAAGAAAACAAAAGAAAGGCTACTAATAAATTATTAACTATCGCTACAAAGCATTTTAGAGTGGACAAAAGAATTGTTAAATTATATAACACAAAAAAATTTTAATGGCAATCTTACAGTATTGTTCAGGTATATGGGAACACTGAATATTCATGAATATCAAATTAAATTCAATGGTAGCAAGTGTGCAAAGTCTAATTTTAATAAGAACAAATAATATAAATCAAAACAATCCCTGCCGAAGCACAACAATTACTTGCATATGAAGAACCAATACAATTAGGAAATGTATCAAAACCTGAATCAAAACGAATGAAAGAACTAAAATAGTAGAGATAACAGGAGAAATGTCTGAAACGGACAATGACATTGAAAAATTAGTGAGAACAAAATGGAAAAATGAGTGGATAAATTCTAACAACGGAGTAGGACCAGAAGTATTATACCCAATTTAAAGGGAAAAGATGGAGAATTTAAGTACAGAAGTGATGGAATATGTGTCGGGACATGGACCATTTAAAACTCATTTGGAAAGGATGCATATAATAAAAATGATAGATGCAACTGTAGAGACCTACACACTCTGGATAATGTTTCCCTGGAATTATGCTGTACATATAACAATTAATAAAATAAATAAATTATAAATGAACTCAGGATGAAATTAAAATTATATTAGAAAATGAACAAAAGCATGAAAAAAATGTAATTTCGTAGCCAGACATATCATTTAAACAAATTATGGAAAGACAAGAAAAAAGAAGGAAGTAATATTAGCCTTACATTCAATGACTGGACTGGATAAATGAAAGAAATCTGATAAGAAACAATTTTAGCTGTAAGGAATTTGAAGAGCTTAGAACTTCATGTCTTAATATATTTTATGTTAGTGTAACGCTACTTTTGATAGTGCTTTTGTCAAGAGTATTTTAGTATTTTAAAATTCCAACAAGAGCAAAGGACGCAGCGTAGGAAAAATATAAAAAGCGAAATTTGGACCAGTTACCAGTTTCCTAACAAACCAGAAAGAAACGACGAGAAAACAAAATAAGAAATCTGGAGTACCAGTTAAAAAAAAAAAAAAAAAATCAGCAATACTTCTGGTGGTGGAAACATGTAAGAGGAATAATAAACAATAATCAGAGTGAAAAAAACAAACAAATTAAAATAAAATAAGTGAGGAAAGAAAAACTATTAATATACCTCTGCTTTCTTTTCGTTTCAGGAAGCTTTCTTGTGTTCGTTTATTCTTTGTTTGCCAAGTTGAGTATTTCATATAATAATAAACAAATGAAGAAAGAAAAGAAAAAAGTAGAAAACAGGGGTAGTTTAAACAATTGAAGGCTACAGGGGGAAAAGGAGACAAGTCAGTTTTATATATATATATATATATATATATATATATATATATATATATAAAACTTTACACAACTTCCCTTTTTCACTGACCTACCTGCTTCTTCCCTTGTGGGCGAAATCTTTAGCATTAAATTTCTTACTTACTAACCTTCTTACTGTGGGATTTAGTCCGTGCAAACTACATCTTTCAGTCTACATAATTCTGCTGTTTGCTCATTTTCGACCATTTCTTCACTTACCTCCTTTCTCGCCTGTGGTCTTCATTTATATAATAAGTTAAAAATAGAGCCTCCCCTCAACTTGCTGAGGATTAAAAGCCGAAAGGAGAGAAATATAAAGAAAGAAATAAAAAAAGTAATAAAGAAAGCAAAGGATAGAGGCAAGTTTTGAGGCTGCCATAAATAAGATCGTAAAAAAATCGGCCAAGGTAAAGAGATGTGGAGGCCATTAAAAAATATCGAAATCCTTTAAGGTTAGAGGTATGAAATTAGTAATTGAGACTTTTTATTTAAAATAATTAAAGATGTATTTCAACATTTTTTTGATATTTTCCCTACAAGGGGCAAAAAAGGCGTGAAGAAAAAAGAAGAGGATTGCCTTTGTTAAAATAAGATAATCATATCTCGGTATCCCTTAAGGTAGATATGAAATTGGGTATTCAGATTTTTCATTTAAAATAATTAAATACGTGATTAACCGTTTCTTGATATTTTCCCTACAAGGTAAAAATGGAGGAAAAAACAAGGGAGTTACAATTGTTGTAATAAGATGGCCATATCTCGAAATTCTTTAAAGTTAGAGACATGAAAATTGGTATTTATTCTTTTAATTTAAAATAATTAAAAATATGTTTCAGCGTTTATACGTTTCCATGAGAAGGGAAAAAAGCAGGACGATAAGAGTTCAGTGGACGATAATTAATAGTGGAAATTTTCACATCTCAGAATCTTTGAAGAATAGAGACATTAAAATTTGGTATATGGACTTTCCATTTAAAATAATTAGACACGTGTTTCAGCATTTTAGATTTTTCGTCTAAAAGGAAAGAAAACGAGGCGGGAAGAAAATGTGTAGGGTTACAATTGTTAAAATTACATGACCATATCTCGAAATTCTTTAAAGTTAGAGACACGAAATTTGGTATTTAGACTTGTCATTTATAATAATTTAAGAAGTGTTTCAGCGTTTATTACGTCTCCCTTAGAAGGAAAGAAAAACGAAGGTGGAGTTGTGACAATTATTATAGTAAAAAATCTATTTCTCCGAATATCTGAAGGATAGAGACATGAAAGTTAGTATATGAAATTCACATTTAAAATAATTAAACACGGTTTCAGTTTTTTTTTTAATATTTACACTGGAAGGTACAAAAAATAGGTGGGAATGGAAAAAAAGGGTGCGGTTACAATTATTATAACAAGAAAAACATATCTTGAAATTCTTTAAGGTTGGAGACATGAAATTTCGTAGTTAGACCTCTCATTTAAAGTAATTGAAGACGTGTTTCGGCGTTTCCCTTAAAAGGGAAGATAAACATAAAAAATGTGAGTGAGTGTTGTGGCAATTATTATAGTAAAATCTCCATATCTGCAAATCTCCAAATCATACAGGCATGAAATGTAATATATGGACTTTCCATTTAATGTAATTAGATCCATGTTTAAGCGTTTTTTTGACTTTCCTTAGAAGGGAAGAAAAAGAGGCGTGAACGAAAAAAGGATAAGGTTACAATTGTTATAACAAGAGGACCATACCTTCAAAACTTTTAAGGATATTAAATGTAATATTTAGACTTCTCACAAAATACTTAAAGGCGCGTTTCGGCGTTTATGGTGTTCCACTCAAAAGGTCTTAGAGTTACTTATTTGAAATATTTCGAAACAACTTCGTATTTACTGTGGAAATTGGCGACAATATGACCAATCAAATCAAATCAAACTAAAAAAAAAAAAATGATATATTTTGTTTCTCACCTCCTTTCGTAGATCCTCAACAGTCTTTTTCTTAGCTCTAAAGCTTCTGGTTCTACTTGGAATGGGTGCAGTTTCGAGGCAGTTGAGATATCCCGGGGGCGGGCGATACACGCGCCAGTAGGCTCTCTCCTGGCTGTCAGTCACGATCTTGTCCCCCTTTTTCCGCTCCTTAGCTAGCCGGACCTGCAACACAAAAACAGAAACAAAAATAAAAAATTAAGATCTCATTTTCATAGCATCACGTCACAATTCAATGCAACCATGTTTTGTAAATATGAGTACATGCATAATTTTAATTAACTTCGCTTATCTGTTTCTGTTAAATATTGTAATCAATTTTTCACCCATTTCTGCTGATCGTATTTTTTTTTTCAATTGATGCTTGAAGTAGTCTGTGTGTCATTGTTAGGAGTACCGGTATGTATGTCACGCTATTTAACAGTGTATTGTTATTATTATTATTACTATTGTTATACAAACACAAACACATCACTTGTACTTACATCATCAGCTGTCTGCTTTAACCTATTTGGTGTTTACTATGTATTCACAAGAAGGATGGAAGTTTCCAACAACAATATACTGTTACTGCTAGGAATGACATCTATGTGTCAAGCTACGAATTTTCTAAATGACCTGGTAAACGGTTATTTGTTTAAGGAATCCACATTACACGAAAATATGCGGGTTTCTTATTCACACTTCGCAAGTTGATCCCACGTACCTTCCCAATAAGGGGACTGTGGGCAGCCCACAGATACCATATTTTAAAAGGCCACGTTCCAACTTTTGTTCTTATCACTTTTGATGTGTGATACTTATTTACCACAATATTGCACTTTGACATTATAATTGGTTCACTCTTTTTGTCTTCACATTAGTTAATTCCGCCTGAGTAGGCAAAGTTTCAATGGTTTGCGTGATGTCCTATGTTACAAATTTCCTTCTTACTGGAGGAAATTATCGACAACTGGACCGTGCAATTAGATATTCAAAGGCCCTAGAGTCCGCCGAATCTTTCACTATACGTTGTAATTTAATACTTCCAGAGAACAGTGATGCCAACCCGTCGGAAAAATCCCATTTTGTGGGATTTTTTGGACATTAATTTCTCCAAAAGAGATAAAGGAAATTTTCGTAGAAATTGGCAGCATATATGAGATTTTTCATACACTTATTTCATCTACGCCAATAAACTTCTTTATGGGGGGGGGGGAAGTAAACTAATAAGACTTCAACAAACCTGAAATCAGTCCTAATGGTCAAATTTTGATACTGTAAAATGCATGCTAGTAAGAAAGTGATTTATACAGTGACTCAAAAATCTAAAAAGAACACCATTGAACTTATTGAAAACTCTGGTATTAAAAAAAAAAAAAAAAAAAAACAATACCAAGCGGGAAACAACTATCTTCCAAAATGTTACATACGTTATTACTGGAGTAGCTATGTGGCTTCACTTATTTACTTTCGTTACGTTTCATCGAAGCTTACGACCCAAATGAGTGATGCAAATGGTAATTTCTAACAACAAAAGGTACTTGTTTGCGTCAACATTTTTTTTATTTTCTCTCTTAATTACTTATTTGTAAACTGTTTGATTAACATAGAAGATCTGAATTGAGTCATATATTGAAGGAGGTGAATGATATACAGTAGCTTCACTTTTTCTATTTTATAAATTTTGAAAATTTTGTAGAGCGTGGGAAATTCTAGAGTAAAATAGGAATTTTTACTTCTCGAGATGAGATTTTATAACATTTTAGGTTGGCATCACTGCCAGAGAGGCTTAGTCACTTATTCACGCAGACACTTCGGGCCTTACGCAGAGTCGTTTTGACGTATGATTAGCACCATATTAAAGGCCTGCCTAGTTGTGACTACTGCAGGAAACATGTTAGTCGAACTCTTTAGTATGGCACTAATCACGCGTCAGAACGACTCTGTTTAATGCCCTTTGTATTTAGTCGTCAGAACGAACATATTTTTACTAACCGGGAACAGCAATGTGATTCACTGCCTTATGTGACATGTTCATTTTTATACAGTGAAACCTGCCTATGTTGGCCACCATAATCGGTTCCATTGAAAAGTGGCCAACTTAGACAGGTGGCTAACTTACAGTAAATAAGTGTGATTGGTGTATTTTTAGAATAGGATTCCTAGTATTACTTGATTGTAAGATTTTTGTAAGCAATCGCATGACAGCTACTTTTAAATAAGTATATAGAGTAATTATAACAATACACAGTACTAGAAAAAATTCGTATTTTATGGTGGTTAATTCTAGACGTAAATGTAAACAAGCCGTCAGGCGCCAATAGTTGACAATTGAGATGTTTAGCTTTAACCTTGACACTTTTCCGGAATTACTAAAGGTCTCTACTGATGAAAGGAGCCGATATAATTAATGGTTTTACCAAAACAGACTGGGTAAATAAATACGTTCAACTATTTCCTGAATTCCTGTACGTGCTTTTTCTTATTCATATCTTCCTTCACTACCCCTTTATCAGGGTGGTGTTCTGGCCATTGACATCCAAGAACAAATCGTGGGAATCAATGCCTTTTTGTCTTCAGTAACAAATACATAACATCTGCCTCTTCTATGAGAATACAAAACAGTCAAGAAAAATAACAAAACGGTATTTTGTGTCGCCAAGATACGCACGTAAATTTATCATCATCATCATCATAGGGTAAACATTGTTTCAATGCTGCCAACTTTCCAGATAGACAGGTGGCCAACTTACAGAGTAATAAGTAACGAATGTCTTATGGGAAAACACAGGTTCAAGACGAACCGGGCCAAGATGAGCAGGTGGCCAACTTAGAGAGGTAGCCAAGTTGACAAGTTTTACTATAGTTATATGTAAGTAACGATACATGTTGATAGGACGTCATACTACACATTGTTACCTTAATTCGATTCAACTTAGAAAATAGTCCACAGATGTCTGTTAAAATGAATATACATTTTTTGAGAGACTCCGCAGAAGCGAAAGTAACATTCATGAGTAATCGCTGTAGAACTGGAGCGAAGCAAGTATAGCTCAATTTTCCCCCAAATTATTACGGTGAATTACTTATGAACGCATTAGTTTGAACCGCTAAACCAATCCTAACCAATCTCCGTATGATGACAGTGACTAGTGGTGGGAAGATCAAGTTGCTCATATTCGGAATCACACCCACGACAGAGGAATAATAACCGAATAAACACTTCTCCCATATAGTTAAGACCGTTCAATCAATCCTCACCAAAAATTTGTAGGGTGTTAGTGACTACTGTTTTGAAGGACATAGTGTAGTCATATTCGAAATCACAGAAGAACGGAAAAATAATCACTCAAAACACTTCATCTTGTAGAGTTCAAAAACCCCAACAATCTAGATGAAATTTCGTACGGTCATAATGACTAGTGATAGAAATATCACAGGACTGTCAAACTTGGAATCGCACGCCCTATGGAGGAATAATCACCAAAATTCCACAAAGTACAATGGAAAGTGAAAAAGGAGCCAAAGGACACAAAATTAATGTTAATAATGGAATAAATTTTTCGGAATATGGAACATCGAGATATATTTTGTTCGATTTATTTTAATTTTGTGCACATCGACGTTTTGTCGATGGTAACCATATTCCCAACTATGAAATGGTGTCATCTGAACACTTTGAACGAAGCCAGAGTCCGCCAAACACAGTATTTCAGATTAGTTACTAATAGTAGTTAACATTTGTTTTTCGATGTAAGATATTTTCTCTAAAATACACGTAATGTAATTGAATAAGTAGTCACGAAATAAACCGATATGGGCAAATCACCGTTTCACTTTAACTTTGGGTTTTAAATACGTATCTAATCATTTGTTCATTAGCATTCGAGGAGAGAGCTAATATGCGTAAATTGCCGCTTCACCTAGTGATGCCAACTTGTGGAAAAAATCTCATTTTATGTGATTTTTGACATTAATTTCTAGGGATAAAGGGAATTTTCGTCAAAATTGACAGCAATATGGGATATATATGCTGTCAATATATATTTAAATTGGGAAAGTTAGCTGGGAAATTTGGAAAAGTTAAGGTTATTTAAAGAAATCGAATGGCAACACTGATTCTCAAATATTTCTGAATAACTTCTCATCCAAAGACACCATTGCCACATGTTGCATATCTTTGGAAAGGCCATTCCATCACCTTTCAAATCCGCTATGTCTCACCTCTGTAGAATTAATACAGGGTGAGCAATAAGCCACATGAAGTAAAACAACGATTCACAACCTGTAGCTCTCAAACCGGATCAGGTTCCATGTTTATATGGATATTTCTGCTTAGAATCAGCCATACTACCATTTTGCGAAGTATTGCCCCTTCCTCCTGGGACACCCTATATATATAATCATGGACACCAACAAAATTCTTTATTAGCTGAAAGTAGCTTAATGATACTTGAATAAACGTGAAATCAGAGCTATTGGAAAGTGTATGTTGGTGTTGGAAATGATTTTGTGAATTTCCCAAAAACAAGTGCCAAGAAGTGTAAATTGCACTCTGCATTTTTTTTTAAAACCAATGAACGGAAGAAAGTAAATTACTAAACAAGAAGAAATTTCTAAAACGTCCCACACGAAATAAGTGGACAATAAAGTTTGTCTAGTTTAATTGCGTTCAGTACATTATTATTACACAAAAGCATGATGAAAATACTAAATTCTGACAACAAAATATATTATTTGTTTTTAACAACATTTTTAATAGTCTCTTTCAATTAAGAAAAAAAAAGATACTCATTCATCAAGTATTTGAGAAACTTAGAAGATAAGAATTTACGAATAATTCACTCAAATATTCTTGAAGAAAATAAGTGACATAAAGTAGTTTATAATTTCCATAATTTATAAATTTTGAAATTTTTGTAATTAGTATAGCGTGTGAGAAATTTAAGAGCAAAATGGAATACGTATACTACGGTACGATACACAATGCTGGTACATATACAGAGCATGGTTTCCGTACGTCTTTTGCTGGTGAACTTAAGACTGGTGCAGAGATAAATACTTCACTGCAAATGATCCAGTATTATGAAAATGTTTACATTCATGAGGAAGATGTAACTTGCATTCCACGCATTCCATTGGATTATTGTTGTGTAAGTATACTTTTATAGTTTTTAATACACAGTTCACATTAATGTTTTCACCATTACATAGCACACATGAAACACTAGCACTATTCGAATACTTTTTTCAATCTGAAATATTCGCTTTCCGTTTGTCTTTTCTTATGAAAATCTCTAGTAATTCCGGTAAATAGTCTGCATCACTTAATAATTCCACATAGGCATCATAAAATTTTTCTCTTGTTAATAGTCCAATAATATGCGTGTTTGCATACAAATAAAACACATCATTTTCAACACTAGGACTTACTATAATACTCCAAGCGCGGGTTTCCAATAATTCTGGACGCATAGTCATACAATCATGAGCAAAATCATGATTAGATCCTGCCGTACATCCCTCACATATTAGTGTTTCATTAAAATTCCATTTTTCAATAGCCTTCTTTATACATTCGCGATCCACTTTTTCACTATTACAACAACAATCTAAAGCCCAAAATCGTGATGTTCTTGATAATACAACTGGAGATGTTGGTGGCGTTGGTGAAACTGTTAGCACCGGTGAATCTATTGCGTCAAAATCAAATTCTTCATCTGACGATGATTCGTATATTTCTGTTTCAGCATCAGATATTGCTTCAATATTGCTATTGCAAAGATCCTTCTTCTCATACGACTGCATGGTGTATCTTTATATATTTTGTCTCTTATAACCTGTATTTAAAGTATTTTCATAACCGCAAGATAATAACGTGTTCAGCATTCAGAACATTAAAGTTCTTTTCTATTCTTAAATACCATACGGACATGTTTCAACATGCTCACCTACCACGTCCCCAATCTTTCTTTTATGTTTTCGCCGACAATGTCTTTTGTTTACCTACCGCGGCACCAAAGTTATTTCTATTAGTTTTTGTCTCCAACCTGTGATGTTTATCTTCCACGTCCCCAATCTTTCTTTCTTTTGTGTTTTTCCCCGACAATGTCTTTTGTTCATCTACCGCGGCACCAAAGTTATTTCTATTAGTCTGTCCCCAATTTGTAATGTTTATCTTACACGTCCGCAATCTTTCTTTTGTTCACCTACCGCGGCACCAAAGTTATTTCTATTAGTCTGGCGGTATTCTGTAATATTTACCAAACGTATCAACGGCCTTCCTTTGTATTTAAATTCAAGTTTTACCAACGCCCTGCAAGCACACATCATCACTCCTACCCAACCGGTTTTCCAAAAGCGCGCGAAAAGTTCAGTTCATGTCTTAAGTTCACCAGCAAAAGACGTACGGAAACCACGCTCTGTATGTGTACCAGCATAGTGTATCGTACCGTAGTATACGTATTCCGTACACGAGCTTTTACCGCGCTCACCGAGTATGCTATGCATACGATCCGTCAAATTAAAAAGTCCCGCATGAATAAATATTTCCCTCCCATCATACAACGTTCACCTCCGAAGCTTGGGGTCCCGGGTTCATTCTCAGTACGTACCACATAAACTTTTACACAATGTAAGTGTTCTGAGCTTCTAATAAAATTGTTTCCTCCCAAAATAAGTTGCTACGACTAATTTATTAGGAGATCATATAAAATAAGAAGCGAAGCAATACGTAGAAACAAACCATGGTTCGACCAAGAATGCATTAAACTAGCAGAGAAGAGAAAACAGGCAAAATTGCGGTGGCTACAAAATCCGAATGAAATAACTACACAAAATTTCGCAGATATCAGGCGGGAAACTTCCAAAACTTTTAGAACAAAGAAACGCGATTTTTTGAAAGCTAAAATTAAGGAACTTGAAGATAATAGTAAAAATAAAAATATTCGGGACATGTATAAGGGGATTAACGAATTTAAGAAAGGCTATCAACCTCGTGCTTATATATTAAAGAAAGCTGACGGAACAGTTCTCACCGATACGGATAGCCTCTTAAATAGATGGAAAGATTTCTTTGACGATTTGCTGAACACGCAGCCAAAAACTAATGCGCGTGGAGAAAAGGAGATACACACCGCAGAACCGTATATTCCAGAACCCAATCGAATAGAAGTAGAAGCCGCTATAAAGAAATTAAAGAAACACAAATCTCCGGGTGTGGATGAAATTCCGGCTGAGTTAATTTTAGCTGGAGGCGAAAAATTGTGGAACAAGGTACACAAACTCATTCTCCTTATCTGGAACAAGGAAGAATTGCCACAAGAATGGAAAGAATCAATCATTGTTCCAATTCACAAGAAAGGCGACAAAACTGACTGTAATAATTATCGAGGCATTTCTCTTCTGTCAACATCCTATAAAATCCTTTCAAATATTCTATTAGCAAGACTGACCCCATACGCAGATGAAATTATTGGAGATTATCAGTGCGGATTTAGACGAAATCGATCTACTATTGACCAAATATTTACAATTCGCCAAATACTCGAAAAAAAGTGGGAATACAATACGCCGGTACATCAACTATTTATTGATTTTAGAAAGGCTTACGATTCGGTTAGGAGAGAAACATTGTACAACGTTCTTACAGAACTTGGAATACCGAGAAAGCTAATTGGATTAATTAAGATATGCTTAAGTGAATCCCAAAGTAAAGTCCGGGTAGGAAAATTTTTGTCCACGAGCTTTCACGTCGAAAATGGCCTGAAACAAGGAGATGCGTTGTCGCCATTATTATTTAACTCTGTGCTGGAATACGCTATAAGGAAAATCAAAGATAGCAACCAGGGCCTAGAGTTGAACGGCATTCATCAGGTGATGGCATATGCTGATGATGTAAATTTAATAGGGGATGATAGGAGAACAGTAGAAATAAATGCAGAGATCTTATTAAATGCTTGCAGGGACATGGGTTTAGAAGTAAATGCAGAGAAAACTAAATACATGGAAGTGCGTCGGGACCGTAATACGGCAAATTGTGGAGGCGTTAAAATATTAAATAATACTTTTGATAAAGTGGATACTTTCAAATATTTAGGATCAATATTAACAGACGAAAATCATATTCACGAAGAAATTAAATGTCGACTAAAGGCAGGGAATTCGTGTTACTATTCGGTTCAAAATCTCTTGTCGTCGCGAATTCTGTCGAAGAATTTGAAGCTTAAAATATATAAAACGATAATCATGCCTGTTGTTCTATATGGTTGCGAAACATGGTCACTTACTCTGAGGGAAGAACATAGACTGAAAGTATTTGAGAACAAGATCCTGAGAAGAATATTCGGACCCAAGAGGAACGAGAATGGGGAATGGCGGAAACTTCATAACGAGGAACTACATAGTTTATACGGTTTACCCAACATTGTTAGGGTCGTCAAGTCTAGGAGGCTTAGGTGGGCAGGCCATGTAGCTAGAATGGAAGAAAGTAGAAACGCTTTCAAAGTCTTGACTGGAAGACCCATAGGAAAACGACCATTAGGAAGACCTAGGCGCAGATGGGAGGATAATATTAAGATGGATCTCGCAGAGATAGGAATACAAAGTAGAAACTGGATGCAGTTAGCTAAGGATAGAAGTCAGTGGAGAGCTTTTGTGAACGCGGCACTGAACCTCCGGGTTCCATAGGCCATAGAGTGAGTGAGTGAGTGAGCGAAGCAATATAAAAACCGACATAATGGTGGGACTCAAATATTTCATTTTTCCAAATTATATATATATATATATATATATATATATATATATATATATATATATATATATATATATATATATATATATATATATATATCAATGTGAGTTTCTATTAGTCAAACCCATTTGTATAATACAAGATTCGAACACCGGTATTCATCTTATTCTGAGTTTCTATTAGTCAAAAACCATCTGTATAATATGAGATTCGAACACGGGTCTTCATCTCATTGTCAATAATGTAAATATATTCAATATTATTATTAATTTAATCACTGATACGGAAGTAAGTGATACAGAATAGCGTTTCATCATATCAACCGATTTAATTCAAATTCAAATTTAAATTTCCATTATTATTTTTAAAAATATCCAATATACATTCTGTACAGTCACGTATACAGACTCGAAAAAGAGGACACGACCTTTCCAACAATACACACATGTAATCACAGCTAAAAAAAGTATACAACTTCGAAAAAGAGGACACGACATGTCATCAACCACTAATGACCTAACCGACCGTCTCCCAACACAGCCATTAAAGGATACGGAGTTTTCTAAATTAATTTTGGAACATAACGGTACCTGTAGATTTTTTGTACTTGGCTACTTCTATCGTAACATCAGTGACACAAAGAACTATAATCTACATTGGCCAAGTCAAGACAGGCCCGTAGCCAGCCCAAAAATGTAGGGGGAGGGGCGGCAGAAGATAGAGGGGACCGATCCAACCATATTATAGTTCATTTTCAAGCCTATCGAGAAAATTTTAGGGGGGCAGTAAAAATTAAGGGGTCGGCCGTCATACTCCCCCGTGGATACGGGTCTGAGGCAAGGCTATGTATTTACAATGTACATTTATATTTACAGTATACATTTAAACATTTTAAATATAATATACTTTATGTATATATTAATGATTTAGCTACTCTTAAAGTATCTGATCTCAATGTGATCTGTGGTCTTCACTATTAAACGAAACTTGTTAACCATGAAATACGCAGAACGTGAAATCATTATTTATGTATAGACCGGTCATCTAGAAAATTTTTGTTGTGATATGTATTGCTTTAGAAAAGTCAATTTAAGTCTCCAAATTCGAATCCAGAACCTCTTTAATGCTAAAGATAATTGCTATCCACTGCTTTGTTTACTGCTGCGATCAAAAATTTATTAGCTTTGAAGTGTCCTGTAATTATTATAATCGCGTGCTCTCTTATATTCACCTGTCTGGTGTGGTCATCCATAATTGTTAAATAGCTATCACATTCCTTTTTTTATTGTTGTTGTTTTACAATAATAGGGAAATAATAATGTATATCACACAGAGAACAATGTAAAATAGCTGTGGGATTTGGGTTCTATAAAGCGTTTTGAAACACACTATATAGGTTTGATACTCGGAAACACCTAGCAACCTCTTCCTTTCGGTGCATTTAATTGAAACAATCAACGAGCATTACACGTTCGTTTCCCGTTATCTCCTGTTTACAGAACAATGATCTCACATTTCATTAGAGAGAAAGAGACAGTAAAGAGACCTTTTTTATTTTTATTTTTTTTTCCACCCACGCTTTCTCCCCCTCCGCACAAACCCACTCCCTTTCTAACTCAATATGGAGCATCTATATACTACCCCTATTGATTCAATCAAGCAGCTTTTTAGTCGTTGGTCGGGCCCCTTGCTTCAGTGGCTTGGTTCTGAAAATAGTCACATCATCTATGTGATAGCAGCACATAATAATTGTGTTAGTTTGTCAACGATAAAAGCAGAGAGGGGGAGGGGGAACAATTCGTTGTATGTGTGTGTGTGTGAGGGGGAAGGGGAAGAGGGAGAAAGTAAAAGAGAAAGACGAAAACACAATTTTCTACCATAGCTAATTTCCTGCTTGTAACAAGACGCAATGAACAATGACGGTTGTTCTATGGCTTGTGACCGGATCTATGCTTTCCCCTTCTTTCGCACCATTTTTTTTTTTGTAAAAAAAAAAAGTTCAAGCAAACTTCATAGAAGAGAAATTGCTTTGCTCTTGTGATTGTTCATTGTTGAGGATATTGTTCAACAGATTTTTGTTTTTTTCTTGCTTCTTTTTATTATTATTATTAGCCAAGCACAACAACAGGAATATTGTCATTTTCAGACTTTGCAGGATACACAAAAAACATCCTTGTTGAATTGAGATTCAGTATGTAAACTGTACATTGCACTTGCGATCTTAATTACCTTTGTGAGAGTGAAAACTGTTTCACAGAACAAAAATTGGAAGTCTTTATTACACTACGTTTGAAATCTTGTAAATCTGAAAAAAGAAAAAAAAATGTTCAGTACATATCAAAATTCCCGATCTCAGCTCTTGGGCTTAATAAATGAGCCCAAACCGGTGTGAGAACGTGTTTCGTAAGTGAATCGCAAGCGAGAGCTCTAGCCCGAGAGAAAGCGAACTTCAGTGAGGTTAGGGAACGGAACAAGAGGGAGGGCCAAATGTTTCAGAGATAAAAAAGGAGGATTTTACAATATTTTAGGGGGAGGGAGGAAGATATTCAGAATTTACATATAGCTAACTCATATATGGTTTCACATAATAACGTACAATAATTCAGTTGAAAACTGTGGCAGTTTCATTGAATATATATTTTGTATTTTTCGTGCTCTGGGGATAACACCTCCAGTACTAGTCACCTCTGAAAGTAACGCTGTTTAAACGCAAGGAAATGTGTAAAATCGCTTCTTTGTCCTCCGGGTTGCCGGGTCTCAATCGAATAACCGTTTCAGTACGAGTTCAAATCCTCGACCCAGTGACGGTCCATAATCTAACTCACATCACCCGACTGACGCGGTGACCCGTTTCAGCTCTGGCGTGTTCATTCTATCTATGCAAATTAGAACGTTATATTCGCAATAGGTGAAATCGAGAGTGGTTGTTCGGAACAGATAAATCTACAGAGATGACTAAAAAATTGCCCTGTTTATTTAGTTATTTCAAGAGAAAATTTTATTTATATTAGTTTGACACAAAATTCGTTTCCATCCTATAATTCAATGTATTTTATTCATGTTTGAAATGCGAAATATGCAAGGTTTGCTACGTCTATAATGAACATCCAATTTTCCTTTTGAACATTTGCAACTTTTCATTATGATACAGTTTGGACTTCTAAGAGTTTCTCTTTCTGATGGGAATTTAGTAGCAAAATAGTTCTCATTCATTTGTGTGTGTGTGTGTGTGTGTGTGTTCAGTTTGCATTAGAAGTCTGGAATGGAAGGTATGACCTACGCTACCTACTGGGTTTATTATAATGTATTTCGGATCAGTACCTTCAATGAACATCACCGAATTTGCGACCGAACCACGCACAAACAAAACATGTGTATTAAACTTTTGACGTTATCCTAAATGCGTCTCAAAATTCTACAGTTCCAGTAGAAATTGAGTATTTAATATGACCACCAAGTTTGGTATTCATTTTGAAAATTACTTAATAAATTTTTCAAGCATCCTCTATATATTCGAATAGCCCTGAAAAAAATATAATATCCAAACGTTACTTCTATATTGCAGTTGGATTTCTGGAAACTATACTTTATAATGTTACGTTCTCTTTCTGCTACGTTTAAATTGCATATTTTTATCTCTACTTCCTTTTCTTCTTCTTCTTCTCCCCCTTTTCACTCTCTGTCTTACTTCTGTACCTCTGTTTAATACACACCTATCGGTTTCAATTTTTCATTATGTGTGTGTTTAAGTTTCTCTCTCCGTCAACTTATGAATCTTGTTTCGTCTCGTATTTATTTTTTCATTTTATCGTTATTAATACATGTCTCTTTTGAAATTAGAATTGCGCTCAAATTGTTTGCTGATTTTAGAATGGGAGAGACGAAGAGAGAGGAGAGAGAGAGAGAGGGTCTCTCTTTAACAGGCACGATTATGGGATAAGAAGGTGTAAATTGGGTGGCCTTGCTGCACGGCGTTTGCTATCGCATTTTTTTGATTCAAAGTGTAGAATGTCTCTTAATTGTATTTTAATGAAGACTTAGCATCTCTTAACAGTTCCACACCCTACGTTCAAAAGTTCCTCGTATGCAGGTTTGCAGCCACGGGGGCCGTAAACAGCAACTTTTTAAAAACAATTTTTGATTTACTTTGCTTCCAGAACATTACAATATTACCTTTTGTAGGTGTAATTATATTAAGTTCTCGAATTACATAATTCTAAGCAGTGTTGCAAACTTTAACAGTTTCTATCATATCTCCAGAATAGTTTGAGATATCGACCGAGACGAGATAGTGTACTTCACATCTATTGAAAACTGCATGTGGTACCTAGCTAAACAGTTTTTCGAAATAAAAGATTTTGAAGAAATTCAAATTTTCAACCGCTTCTAATTTCGTATTCATTCGAAATTCGTCATATCATGATCAAATATTAGACACTAAAATACTTTGAATGTACATTTCCCGGTTTATCTAAGTTCTCCCATCAAAATATGCATGTTTGTGATACTGTAGCGTCCTTAGTTTGCAATACTTACTAATAAATATAACACTGTAGGTTTTCTTTTAAGATCTCTATTTGAAATATGTAATAACCTGACGTAGTGTCATTTGAAAAAAATACAACTTTATGTTGAGTTGGCAACAATGTTAACCTTACGATATCATCGAGTATGCTAAATAATGTCGTTCTGCCGATATTTATATGATACTAAATTTTTAGCGTTGTTTGGCCACTAGTTTAAGAGTTATAAGGGTATATCAAGAAAAATGCTCCATTCTGTATATTGGAGTGACCAGATTTAGAAAATTAAGTAACGGGACAGAGTAAATTGGCATAATATAACAGTCCACCCAGGTATAGTCATTGTTATGTCATTACTCATGCCAATAAGAGAGAAATCTCTAGCTTTTTAATATAACCAGTTTCTGTTTATTTAAGCTTATTTAAATTTAAATTATTATATTATCTTTAACCAGTTTTTGTTCATTTAATCTTATTCAAATTTTAATTTTTATATTACCTTCAACCAGCTTTTGTTTATTTAAGCCTATTCAAATTTTAATTTTATATTATCTTTAACCAGTTTATTGTTTATTTAAGTTTAATCAAATTTTAATTATTATATTATCTTTAACCAGTTCTTTTGTTTATTTAAATTTATTCAAATTTTAATTTTATATTATCTTCGGCCAGTTTATTGTTTATTTAAGCTTAATCAAATTTTAATTATTATATTATCTTTAACCAGTTTTTTGTTTATTTAAATTTATTCAAATTTTAATTTTATATTATCTTTGGCCAGTTTTTATTTGTTTATTTAAATTTTAATTTTTATATTATCTTCAACGAGTTTTTTGTTTATTTAAATTTTAATTTTTATATTATCTTTAACCAGTTTTTTTGTTTATTTAAGCTTATTTAAATTTTAATTTTTATATTACCTTTAACCAGTTTTTGTTTGTTTAACCTTATTCAAATTTTAATTTTTATATTATCTTTAACCTGTTTTTGTTTAATTAAGCTTAATCAAATTTTAATTTTTATATTATCTTGAACCAGTTTTACTTCATTTAAGCTTAATCAAATTTTAATTATTATATTATCTTTAACCAGGTTTTGTTTATTTAAACTTAATCAAATTTTAATTATTATATTATCTTTAACCAGGGTTTGTTTATTTAAACATATTCAAATTTTAATTTTATATTATCTTTAACCAGTTTTTGTTTGTTTAAACATATTCAAATTTTAATTTTTGTTATCTTTTAAGGTTTAACATGAACTGGAATTATGAACATCAATTGTCTCTTGAATTTATATCCTTTTAATGACTAAACTTCTTGTAGAAGAGTTGTTCGTTCCTTTAAAATATTGTTGAAGTCCATACAAGAGGTTCCTAGTAAACTATGCTTTTGAGTCCCACTTGCACTGTTGTCGAGGCTCCGGGCGATTTGCTGAAAAAAGGAACAATCCCATTAAAATCGGGACATCTGGTCACCTTTATATATCGTGTGTTCTAAAAATGATGCCCATGGACTACAGAGCAGGGTCATTCCATGTCAAATCACCTAATTTTAAAACATGACCGTGCTTCAATGTCTCAGATTCTCTTCAAAATTTTTTCATACATAAATACCAGTGAAATTATACTAAATTAAGTTTTTTTTCGATTTTTTGGATAAGAAATGGGCCGGGCATATACGTTATTTATTCAGATGGTCTGTCTTTCAAGCTTTCCAGCCATATATGATCCATGTCTTTCTTATAATTAGAACGGTGACTAGAGGAATAAACGTAGTGTGACGATTTCCATAAATTCCTTGTCGTCGTCTGAAGATGGCGGCTATTTTTCAAAATTGTGGGAAAAGCTACGGTGGGATTTTAGGAGACTTTTAGTATGTTATTCCTGACACTTTCCTCTACTTCCATACCAATTTTTAGCTTATTAATTTGTTCCTTTATTGGCTGAAAAATGAGCTATCTTTACTGGACTATAGCGGCTGAAGGAAGTTCTAGAGGCTGTAACATTATATAGCATTTTCGCTTTATTTTGACCTATATAATAGCGCTCTGTTGTTCATGGGCGTCAGTTTTAGAACACCCGATATATAGTTTTGTACACACTTAAATGACACACAGTCAAGAATTACTTCTGTCAAAATTCGCTCGTGGCTATATTAGCGTACGCGTCTTCGGTGTGAGAGAACTGGGTTCGAATTCCGGTGGTTTGGATCTCACGTTAAGCTATAGGTGCACCTCTCCTATAATCTCGGTGCTAGAAGGGAAGGTAAACTCCAAAGCAAACCAATTTAACTCCTTCCCAGAGATAACTCTTAGTGAAGCCGCTGAATTATGGTCAATGTGCCCCATCCTTTTTTCTGAATTATGGTCAATTTGTTCCATCTTTTTTCTCTAAAGAAGAAAACAGTACCTTTATGAAGAAAACAGTACCTTCCTCAACAGAAGGGCAAAATGAAGCAAAAATTAGGAATTCCTATGGAAACAAATTTGAAAGTTTCTGTAGTTTATTCGAACACATACACACAAGGTTTCTTTCTTTTTTTTGTTTTTGGTCGACTGTAATCTGTTCCGTCAAAACTCATTTCACCCCAATAAATTTAAAATAATCTCTCCCTCTTGCGCGAGTGGATCGAAACATCGATTATCATTTTATCTACGTTCAACAAACATGCTTACTATGCTTGTGTCTTTGGCGATAAACGATTGTCGTCCCCCACATTTTCTTCTGACAAAGTGAAGTGGGAGTAGAAGCTGCAGTGAACATGGATTTCTCTGTTGATGTCCAATGACTTAGAAGCTACGATAACAACGGATTATTGTTGTAAGTTATTTTGGGTGAATTACGTAAGTAAAAGCCTTAGAGTTCAAATAAAGATAAAGGATTACTCGATATTTTCTACAAAGGAGGTCAGTAACTCTAAAAGCAGCTGGAAACAGAGGATTAAGTTCATGATAATTAAATTAGTTAATCCTGCTTTCATTTCTTGATGCGACAATGTCTGCAACGATAAGCGTTGGACCAGAAGTAACCTAACTTGAATTACACACCTATGAGGATTCTTGAGTCGAAAGCTTAAGATTTTGGTTGAAGTCTCAAACTTAATACTATTAGTTCTCCCGCCTCCGAGCCTTCGGCCCGTTCTACACTATAAGTTAAAAGTGTTCTTAAGTAAAAACTCTAGCTAGTTACACTTAATTTTTTTTTAAAGTTGGTTCGCTAACTCCTCTAAACTCGTACCATATTTGGGCAATTATTTAAGGACTTTGTTACACAGACAAGCAACAATGATTAGAAAAATAGCAAATCACACTTCATTTTAATTCAGTTTTCTTAAAAAAAAAAAAAAAAAAAAAAAACAGAAACTGATTGAAAAGAGATTCAATTACTACTAAGAACGAATGGTTAGAAACTGGCAATTATGAGTGCAGCAAGAATAAGTCACCTTGCATTCTTAATATTACTCCATATTTTAACTTTTTAAAAAAGTTTTACGTCCTACGGTTATACCTGCTAGGCTAAAGATACAGTGAATATGAGAAATGAATGAAATGGTGGAATGAAGAAAGTGGGAGGAAACGGGAGAACCCCGAGGAAACCCACGCACACGGTGTTTGTCCACCACAAAGTTCACTTGGCGAGAGCAGGGTTTGAACCGGAGACTCAATGCACCAAAGGTGAATGCTTTACCACTGAGCCACAGCAGCCCCCCATATTTTTTTTTTGTTTTAATGTTGTCTTTCATTTGTAATATTGTCTTGTTTCTTTTAGTAGCTCTATTGGTATCTTAATATTTATCTTCTAATTGATCTTGCATTTGAATATGGTCTCTTATTAATATCTTTTGTTAAAATAATTGTATTTTAGTATTAATTTCTATTCACATAACTATCTTCTACAGTAATAATTGTCTGATATTAATAATTTTAATATTTATGTTCTATTTGGATATGATCTTTTAATATTCTCCTCTATTTTATCAATTCCATTTTAATATTTTTCTTTTACTATTACTATTTAAATAATAATATTCTATTGTAAATAATTATGTTTATGGTAGACAACATCGTATTCATTTTTTTTTTTTAAGTTTTCCCGTTTCCTTTTACAGTTTAAGTAAACCAATTCTTTCATACTTTCATTAAGCAACGGCCTTAGGTATAAACGAGACATTGAAGAGTTCATTTCATTTGTCATTTAATTGAAAGTTTTGGAATTATGGCCTTTGAACACTCATCAATTCAATTGACAGCTGATGACCATAAAGTTGAGAGACTGAAATATCTACATGACCATGTATTGTGATCTGATTTATTGCTCTGATTTCTTGAATGTTGCCATGATTTCTTGCGTGTGTCTCCACTGTAGGTTTTCTATTATCAATAACTTCAGAATATTTGGATTAATTTCAATAAAAGTTATTTTTCATTTAGAGATAACGTAATGTTGTGTACGTTACCGAAAACTGCATTAAAATTGTTAATTTCGCCTCATGTTATTCGTTTAGTTTATCGTCCCTCTCAGCAGCTAGGCTATATGAGACGTGGACCAATAGCTTAACGTGGAATCCGAACCACATGAGCTCTCGCCTGGAATCGAACCCGGGTCTCCCACGCCAGTTTTTGTAGGGGAACGTTAATTCTTGACATGCGCCTTTAAGCATTTTAAGTCTTCAAACAACACAGAGGTTATGTAAGACATGGCCTACTTTTCACGTGGCGGCCGCGATGGCTGAGTGATTGAGCGTTCATTTCTGGTGCATGGGGTCCTTGATTAGATCCCAGTTCGCGCCAAGTGAACTTTGTGGTGGACAAATACCGTGTGCGTGGGTTTTATAGGGGTACTTCTCTTTCCTCCCACTTTTTCATTCCATCAATTCTTCTATCATCATTCTGTTGCATTTATCATCGTCTTCCTTTAGCCTAATGGGCATAATCGTGGGACGTTAAACTGAAAGATTTCATTTCATTATCTTCAACTTATTCGTAAAAAAAAAAAAAAAAAAAAAAAATAGCTTTCAAAAGGTACTTTCGGTTCGAACTGTATAAGCAACTGGATTGTCTGCAACGGGTATATTCCATTTGTCATCTGTCTCCTTGTTTTACTGGCTCTACCTCTGTGTAGTAATCCCGTTTGCAGACACTTCCAACTCTTGGCTTGGTGCATCGGATTTAACGCCCACAGGGAACGACGAAGATAAACAGATTGCGCCCAACAATGTCCATCTATCTCCACACAGCTACATGATAAATGTTGATTCCAAAACCTTTATTTGATCTCTCCACTCCATCCGATTGAATCCAACTGTCGCGCGCTTCCCTTCTAGTTAGCAAAACACCCTCCAGCATTTAAACATAAATCTAATTGCAGTGCGTAAATGATTTGCAAGGAAATGTATTAGTAATATGGTGGCGCAATTAGGATGTAAACAAGATAAACGATATTATTAGTTTACAGACTAAAACGGATATATAGCGATGCATATTAGTTTCAGAAGCTGTAATATAATTGTGATTAACAAAATGTTAGAACAAATTAGAAATCATCAATTCAACAGTAAGAATTTTATTACTTCAATTGTATTCTTAAAGATGAACGTTCTAATAATTAAAGAAAAAAAAATAAAGACTTAAATTCTGCTACGAGTAGTTATTCTATTAAGATACGGTGCTAGCGGTCCCGGATTTGGTTCCCGGTGGGTACACTCGGTCAAAAAAGTGTAAAAATTTTTTTCAGGCCAGCTATCCTGAGTAAGGATTTCCTCATTCACACCAGATAAATGCCGAGATGGTACCTAACATGCAGGTTCCAGACCGCTTCCTTTCTTCCTCCCCTTTCCTCGCCGAGAGACGTCATCTCTCATACGTCACAGGGCTATTGCCGAAAGCCTAGAAATCTAATTCCTAATCTATCAAGATAGGTTCTTTTTCTACTGGTGTGACTAAGACAAATTATAATTCCTGTATCTGAAATCTACATAGGCCAGAGGATCTACTCTGATTAGCCAAACAACGCTCGTTCAACTAGGTGATGTTGTAGTGAGTGCATAGATTACCAAATTCCATTATTTCAAAATTTTAAAACCGAACTCTACTACATCTGAATTCAATTCACTCTGCAATTGCTTCACGATGTTGGCTCAACACCGAAGATCTTGTATATTTAACGGAAATCGGATCGGAAACAACGAGCATAAAATTAGCATTCAGATTCAAAGATCTCTGAAACAAATTACTAGAGGGAAAAATAAATTAATTTGAATAATATTAGAAAGTCAGACAACATTGAGATGGAACCAGAAGTTTTCTGGTCGTTATGAGATTAGAGTTTTATTACGATAGATTTTATTTAAAATGTTGGAATTCACTGATTTTTAAAATGCCTCCTCAACTTTTCCAATGCTTCTCCTGAAAAAAAAAAAAAAAAAGAGGAAGAAATCTGAATCCAATGAAAGTATGAACTTTCAAGTACGCTATCATAAGACATCTTCGGTAACTAAATCATCGTAAGAGTATCCACGTATTCATAAATTCCATATCTTTTTTTTTTTTGTTTGTTTGTTTGCTAAGGGTATTTCAGTGTTCAATTTGAAATGAAAGCCTACTAACTCCGATGTATCATTTTTTAAAAATCTATTCCTTTTTCATTTTATTTTGTATTTGTTCCTTTTGGAACTTGAAATCCTCTTTTAAGAGGATACTCCAGGCTTAAGCACAGGATTTTCCTTCTTCTCTGTTTTTTGTTTTCCATTTTAAAAAAATAATCTGAGAGTACTATTGAAAAGCTTAGACGGTAATTCAATTAAAAATGAAACATTTTTTGCTTCTTTCTTTGATATATACGTTCATAATCTTGGCTGAATTGTCTTAACTTGTGATAAGTAAAAATAATGATTTTATGGCATAGATTGACTAGAGTTTTTTTTTTAAAAAAAAGAAACAATGAGATTAACCCTACAATGCATGATCTTTTATTTTGTGAAAGAATACTTTTGCAAGAGAAAACAAAAATGAATAACGGAAGTACCGGTATGCTTAATAGTGCCATCTATACGTAAACTGTGGAATTACAACTAGCTTCGAAAATTCTTAATCTGATTCAACATGCATTAACAACTTGATACAGTTAGTAGGAAAGCACTATTTACCATTATGATCCATTCTGTCCCACTATGCATTGTAGGGTTAAATTAAGATGTTTCTACCAAAACTACATGAAAAAGAACTATATATAGTCCAGTGCATTTCGGTTTTACTTCAGAATTTTATGATA
Source organism: Thermobia domestica (assembly GCF_964235325.1). Taxonomy (NCBI): domain Eukaryota; kingdom Metazoa; phylum Arthropoda; class Insecta; order Zygentoma; family Lepismatidae; genus Thermobia; species Thermobia domestica. The sequence continues at coordinate 66,929 of NW_027656641.1, forward strand.
ACAAGCTGAACATTGGTATATATAGAACTAGCTGCGATCAACATTCTTCAAAAATGAGCGTGTAACTATTACGTATGACGCTATAAATGGTAGTAACAATACTTGTATTGCTAGTAGTAGCTACAACATTCGGAATAATTTCTGACGTAATCCTACTACAATTAAATGTCAAACATAAATTATAGCTTAGTGAATCTCCTTAAGAGTCAGATACGGAAATTTTTCAATACTGGAAAAAGATTTCTCTATTTAATATTTCATTAAATTGACTGGACTATATTATCCATTTTGTGTTTTCTGTTGTTTTGTAAAAGCAAGATGTCTATGACAATCTTGCTTATATGATCACGAAGTATCGTGTGAAATATGTCAACCTTTAGTCATAAAAAATACCTCGTGAAGAGGTACAAACATTATAACGAAATTAAATTAAATTATTGTAAGAGATAATGTACTTCAGAAATACACTCAGGTTATATAACTCGTTCTACTGCATCAATCCAGGCTGAGACAAGTGTAAATTTAGCAAATCTTTGTCAGTATCTCTCATATCAGTGCTTATAGTTCAAGCTCCTCTGTGTCATCGTCCTTGACTAGGGTGTGTGAACAATTTTTACAATGATGACCAACTCAATAACTTCACATCATCAAGTAGTATAAGCTACTTCTTTGGCACTCGTAATTTCGTTTGTAACCAACATACTGTCACAAGATGAAATGATGTGTAAGATATTTTTAGGCGTGAGATCATTTTCGTTCGGAATATGTTTGCAATGACCAAATATCACCATCCATTCCCAATCCATTGGTGATAAATGCTGACTCCGGTGTACTGCTGACTCCGGTGAGAAACTCGGTGTAAATGTTCCTTTCATGTTGCTGATGTTGGTGCAAGTGCAACGGGCTGCGATACCGCAGTTCTCATGTATTGGCAGTGAGTCGCTTCATCTAGGTTATAATCGATATCAGTCATATAGAGCGAGAAGAATGGCAGTTTATGAGTATTAAACAACTCGGAATTCTTCTATGTTGAAATGTGACGATTTAAAATTGAAGGGATAGATTCTGTCGTCATTTCTTGGTTTCCAAGCGGGATTTTTTTTGTACTAAGTCTGTTGTTTAATACAACATTCTAATCAGCAATTTTCAGCTTGTTATAAAATTTAGGGTTGCATTTTTTTTTTGTCTAATTGCATTGGTCTCTAATAATAATGTTTCAATATCTATTATAAATAGAATAACTCATATGACAAATCAATCCAAAAAGTCTCAGCTCTGTAACCTCTGTGGGCCTCTGTTCACAGAATATTAATTCACACCACGTTTTGAGATACTGTATTAGTATTTACAAAGACGTTGTGTGTATGTGTTGACAATTTCACGTTGTTTAATATGCAATGCTTGAAGCCTGGCTGGTAGACAACTTCCAATTCTCAAGAACATGCTGGGTTGCATATAAACAAGGTAATGAGGACAGAAGCGTATTATCAATATAACAGGATTTGTTGACTACATAGCTAGAGATAGCAAGTTTCTTGTCAAAATCTTGGATTATGTTTCTCTCTGCTTATTGAAACTTGTCGAGTGTAATTTGTAGCTTTGTATGCAATCTTCTTTACTTTTCTGTTATGTATATATATTCATTCTGTTATTCTGCTCTGTATACGTTATTATTGTGTATTATGTTATTCTGTTATGTATATATAGGGTGTTAATGAACTAGACCGACAAACTGAAACAGGTAATTCCTCACATCAAAATAAAGAAAAAAGTTCATATGGGCCCGTGTTCAAAAATGGATGTTTCAGAGCTAGGACTGTCCAAACCCGTGTTAACTACAATTAAGTATGAATATTTTAACGAACGAAAATCGCAGTACGTCATTCAAGATAGAAGAGCTCTCTTAAAAGTCGAGAAAAGGAGAGATACACATATCGATTGATCGACTTTGTCTGAGTACAGAATAGAGTATCGGAGGAAGAACTGAAATGATCCGAAGTCTATAACGTTTATTTTATAATCGTTATTATCAGATTTTATAATCGTTCTAGGCTAATGAAGACAGAGAGATCACTCATGGCTATGTGCGTAGTGTACGCGGCTTTAGCACTGGAGACCTGGCTTCGATTTCCAGTGGAGTTCATGTTCGGGTCCCGCGTTAACCCGTAGCACATCTCATAGCCTCGCTACCCAAAGGGATGCTAAACTCAAGTCTGATCAAATAATGGAAACAGATGATAAATAAAAGCTATTATTGTGAAAGTATTCGTGAAATAGAGTATAGGAGAGAACAGGACAATCACGAGAAAACTCACGGACACGATGTTGTTTACCACAAACTTTCATGATCTGGAATCGAACAAATTGCCTCTTGCACTAGAAGTGAGTTCTCTATCACTAAGTTAACATGTCCCCACTTTGGAGGAAGAACTATGATTCTGACAGATGTACAGTCCGCAGCAAAAAACCTGCAACATGAGCATGTAAATTAATTGTGAAACTACGCCTAACAGCCCAGGGAATCAGTATAACGTCTAAGTGGCACCAATCATGCCAGAAGAAACATTTGCGTCCTCCCCTGCACACTTATTTTGGAGCACAAGACTTTGTTGTTTCACAATAAACTTACAGGCACATGTTGCGGTTTTTTTTTGCTGCGGACTGTACCATCTAGTATGTAATAAACTAATATACAAAGTACAGCTGCTCAGAATATGGAATTTTATTTATTTATTTATTTAACAATAAGATACAGCTCAAAGGCCATTTATACTGGATATCCAACAACAACAATAACAATGGAAAGGATTTGGAAAGATGTCGGCCAGGGCCAATTTAGTAGGTACAATCCCGGCATTTGCCTGGTAGGACTGAGGAAAACCCTGGAAAACCCCAGTTAGGATGGTCGGCAGCGGGAATCGAACTCACAATCTGCCGAATGCGAAGCCAACACACTACCCCTTGAGCTACTTCGCTCGTAGGAATTCCTTCGTCCGGAAATAGTAAGTACGTCTTTCTAAGTCAGTTATTCTTAACTGGTGGGCCACGTACCTCCAAGGGTGGCTGACTGTTTGCCATTGAGTCATCGTTTAGGTAGTTTTTTAAATACATTGTATTATTGTTGCTATTAATGTAAGGAAGAAGGGGTCGAATGGGGCTTTCAAAGGAGGGATCGTAATATGCGAAAGGCTGAGAACTACTGTTTTAGGTTGATTGTATAAAATGAAAAATTCACGAATAGCATATGAGACATTATTTAGATTCGATTTGTAAACCCTTTAGCACTACTAGGCGATCTAATGCTTAAGGGATGGGGGAAAGAATTATATGATTACTAATCAAAGAAGTTCATGGTCAGATAGCAAAAACATGTAATAGCAAGGTAGTGCGTCGAAAAATAGCACAAGCAACTTCAATTCATATTTGACAAAGTCTAGACATCAATATGTTAAGATATTCACTGAACACCCTTCGTATTAGCATACGAGTGTTTTATATTACGGTTTAACAAGCGTGTTTCTACAAGATCTACGTAGTCAACAGTAGTAAACTAAGTTGCATGAGTAGCTTCAAGAGGTACATTAACTATTTATTTATCTGTAAAATATTCTGTGAAAAGTATTTTAAATTTGGACGACGCCAGTTTTAATTGTTTGGATGGGGAGGGGAGAAGCGAACAGACAAAAATGTTTGGGGACAGCAAACAGAAAATCGTAATTTTATATTACTTTACCTATATTACAATACAACATGTCTGCGGGAGCAGGTGCATTCTGGACTTATTTCAACTTAAGAAATATTTCTGAAGCTCCTTTCAGAGTTTGAAAGATTCATGTCTAGATTGTAAATAACGCTTATAAGATATGGTGTTGTAGATACATTTCCATATAATTAATTATTCAGTAAAACTATATCTACACAGTATATTTCACGCAACTTTGCTGATGTGATTTGATTTCCTTGTGCTCTGAGCATTCCAATTGTAGAATGAACATTGCAGTTTCTTGCAAGTGATAAACGGATGTAAACAGAAAAATGTCTATTATAATTTGTGTAGAATATGGAAACAGGGCACTAAGTGTTTAAAAATTAGATATTGGCTGTTACGGTAGTTACGAGATATAGTAGGTGGAAATAGAGTTAGATTATGATGAAAGTTAGAATATAATGGAAGTTAGAACATAATAGGAGTCAGATTATATTGGACGTCAGAGTATAATGATATAGATTGATGTGTAAGAAGATTAATGTACTTGTGAAGTAAGATTGATATACGTAGATAGCTGTGTTATATAACGGCAAAGATTAAAAGTAAAGATACAGAAGAATTTAAGTGTGTATCTTTGTAGATTTTAGTTAACTAACAATTTAGAGTATTCCCCATTATTGTTATTTCCAGTTAAAATGCAGGCTGGTGCAATCAGAACTTACTGGCGCATTGGGTCATGGAATTATGGTGCCATTGTGTGTGCTAATTTTCAGGTTGGTCACTATTGGGAATATTAATTTGTCTTTTAGTTTCTAGCAGTCGAGACAAGTAATGGCAACTAGTTATACATCTTGCCAACGAAACCTCGACAAGTAACTATCTGCCAACAAAATCTCGGTAAACATTGAAAATATCTCATTTGGAAGGATCCCTGATTCACATTTCCGTTTTAAAGAAAGTGGATGATATTTCAACCACACCGTAGGGAGAGTGAGGATTGCCAAAATGATTCATGAGTTCTGTTAACAGAAAATTATGCGCCAGAAACAGAAGTTTACAAGGTTTGTTCTTTCCCCGGTTTGACCATAGCTTGGCAGAGTTCAACCCAATTTGGGATCTTCCATCAAACAAGAAGGAGCTCGAGTTCCGAGCCTTCTACCTCATACGTGTACTACCAAAACCGAAATTACTTGTGCAAACTGTCCATTTCGTAGTTAAATAAAACTCTTGAACCCTAGACAGTTTATATCTTCACCAATTCCTCCTATCTTGCAAAGAAGAAAAGTATTATTAGTGTAGAATTTAGTTGTTGCCCAAGATTATAATAAATATTCAAAAATACGACCATCGATAATCTATTCCTTGAGATTTCCGGTATGGATTTCGGAGCGCATGTTGAAATTTACCCAGTTTGGCGCGCCACTGTTTTCTGCAGGAGCCGTTTATGTTATGATGGCGCTGTAGCCAATAATCAGTTCGGTTTTGTTAGCACCTGCTAATTCCTTTTAATTTTGTCACTCATTTATTGCTGTGTAGCCTCATTGTGGATTAATTTAGTGTTTGATTTTCTTTCTTTAAAGGATTATACACGTAGTCATTTTTTGTTAATTAAACATAAAACAGCATTTACTTAACCATCTAATAAACGACCTTTTCGGAAAATGCGGCAGGTTTGGATGTTCTGAACTTTTAGTAGAAAACTTGAAATTTATGCTCTGCTATTCTTAATGCTTTGCTTATGACAAATAATCATATTTTAGCTGGTCATTATCGTCAATTACCGGCTTTGCTAGGTTAAAAAAAATGAGTAATATGTTCTGTTAGTCAGTCACTTTTTACTTTTACTGAAGTGGTCTTTGCTATCGGACATTTTCGATAATTTTTATATATCTCCCCTTTCTCCAAGTTGCGAGGCTGAATTTGCACTTAAACGACATTGGAAGTGTGAATATTCATCTCAGCGACCCCGAAAACTATGGATTCAGTACTAATATAGGTCATTTTCGATCGTTTTTACATATCTCGCTCTCCCTCCTCCCAAGTTGCGGGGCTAAATTTAGATTTAAACGACATCGGAAGTGTCATTGTTCATCGACCTCAAAAACTATGAATGCGATAGATTTGTCCTTATCGAGAATAATATCCTATAAATAAAATATATATGTAGCTTGTTGATATCTTCGTTGAATGCATTTACCTATTTTCGTAGGATCTAAAATATCTGTCCAAATGACATGAATCGAAGTGAAGTGGTAAGTATGCTTACATCCTTTAGGAAAATATTTCTCAAATTGCCTTACATGTTAGCTATAGTACGGTATACGGCTAGAAGAAAATGAAAAGAAATTTTTGAGTTTTACGTTCCACGGTTATGCCGGCTAGGCTAAAGAAGGCGGTGATAATGAGAAATGAATGAAATGGTGGAATGAAGAAAGTGGGAGGAAACGGGAGAACCCCGAGAAAAACCACGCACACGGT
>NW_027656642.1:0-73084 GCF_964235325.1 Thermobia domestica
GTGTGTAGGTTTGAAGGGCCATAGGAGGGTTAAGTACTGTGCTTAAACTAAGATTACTATACGTAATTGCGCCTTACTGAGTAAATGTTGTAATGTTTATATATATATATTACTTCACCAATTATATTAAAAAAAATAAGTGATTTTTTGAGATTCTAAGTATATGGTAACACCATTTCTCATGATTAAGACATAAAACGAAGTAATATTGTTAAAATACGCTTTTCTTGAATTATTAATGGTTCCCATATCTTTCTACAAATGCCATGGTTGACAAAAGCTAACAATAATACCAAAAACAAAAGAAAAACAGATGTGAGTGTAGCGCTCACACGTATACCAGCAGTGTATCATCAGAAACGTATACCAATCCGGGCTTAATAATCTGTCGATTGTCATCTCAGTTGCGAAAACGTATTTGGAAGTGAATATTAATACCGGTATATTAGTCCTTCTTAATATTGCTATACATAAGTCACGAGCAGCATACAACGATCGAAAGAATGAAATTAATTTCCTCACTGTGATTCATATTACATACTTCCTGTTCATTGTGGTCATTTAAACTAAGATATACTATGATAATACGTACTAACGAAGAAAAGTCTTAATATATTAACTTTATTTTGTTTGCAGTGATGTTCATTTTATTTATACAAATAAATTTATTTCTATAGAAATTATGAACGATCCATCTACGAAGCTGTGTATCACTTCTAATTTTCAATCGTCACAACATTGTCTTCAGATCCTGAGTGAAGCTAAGCAGAAGACTGAGGGTACATGCAGGTAAGGATTCACTATGTACTGTGAAGTGGGGGAGAATAGAAACAAAGTTGGCCACCGATCTCTGTTTTTAAAAATAAAAAGCTATCAACAAAACCATAGCACGATAGTTTAGTTTTGAAGTTTGAAATGAAGTATTTAAACAACCCAAGAACAATGTTTTTTTGTTTACTTCACTTTAGAGATAAGAATATATATATTTTTAAGAAGCTGATAATTAATTTTTTAAAGCAATTCTTAAAATAAAACATGTTAAAATGGCCATGGATCTCATATAATTTTACTTCATAAATTGCCTACTTGAATTATTTGTGTATTTAAGAAATTCTTTGGGTATTTTACGCAGAATAAAGGATGTTCAGATTCAACAAGTTTCAAAACATTCGTGCAAGATCTGTCCGGAAAATGACTCTGTTCAGTCAGAAGGCCCGGGGGCATATTCTCAGTGTATGACAGTTGGTGGGGTGGAGGATGTTAAGTGAAGACGTGCAGATCACTTGCGAAGTGTACAGCTGTTTGAACGTCGCATAACGGTATAAACTTAGTGTCAGGTAGCGTTATACAGTAAAGATTTGTGCTAATCTTGATAAATTTTCACCGAAACTGTTGCTAAAACCCTACGGAAAGGATGCTTTATCCTAAGAATAAAGGCTTTCCCGACGTAATATGTTCAGAAGAGAAGAGCATTGAAAATAAGCAATGTACAGAGTGTCTATCAACGTCTCACAGCCTAAAGTAAGAAAATCTAAGATGAAATCGATAGTTGTCTTTTTTGATCCTAAAGGTGTTGTTCGTAAGGAGTTCGTACCACCCGGGCAAGTGGTCAGCGTTGCATTTAGGTGATGGATAAAGTCGCACGAGTCTGCGTGAATATTAAAAACCCATGGCTGCTTCACCATGGCTTTTTGTTTCCCTTCTGAAATCGAGCTCGAAAGAACACCATTTTTGGAATGTTGAAAACTAGCAAACTGCAGTGACTTATCTTTAGAAAGACATCTCCGTCCAAGTCTTCTAGACGAGACACAACAGGTGGTATAACCGCTGGCATGGAAGGTATTTCGAAAATTGCTAGCATATTGATGCTGAAAGATGTTATTTCAAGAAATTTTAAGTAGCCTAAATATTTGCATATCCTCAAATTTTACAGTATAGTCGCATTATTTTCTGTTCAGGTCTAGTATGAATGTTACTGAGTCTTCTCTCTAGTTTCATTGCTAATTAAAATATTAGTGCAGTCCGGTAAGTAATATGAGCTCTAGGTCCAAATTGTGGCGATTATCCTGCGTTTTCTGTTTTCAAATTATTCAAGATATGTTAGTCTTGGTTGAAGTTCACCGTTCCTTTCAGCACCTAGACTACAAGAAACACGGGCCTACATCTTTTCGGGATTCTAATCCGAAAACATATGCAACGAAATGCTGCTAATAATTCTATTTTATTGTTTACTTTTGTCCGATATTTTTTATGTACTTTCAACGTAAGTTCATTTCCTAGTGTTTAGATGAAAGAAATCCCACAAATTAAGGAATTTAATGATACAAAATTGTCACATTGAAAATTTAATAGTTGGTTTGATAAAGGTTTCTTCTTTTTATAATTTGGGCAACTTTGCCTTTTGTAATGTTCTATGTTCGATATAGGACAAATGTTTAGGTTTCCTTTTGCGATCTATGGTATGTTTCCTTACCATACTGCAGTGTTGTCTTTAACCGCTTATTTAGTTCCTATAACAGGCATTTAAGCAGTATTTTTATTGTCAAGTTAGACATCGACCAAAAATTACTCCAGATGGATTTTGGAACCAGATGATCAACTTGGAGGCGCCAAATGGGGGCGGGGAATTGTGACATTTCTTTCTTGAGACCATTTTTAACTTTTTTTTTCCTGCCCTTAGCTTTCAAGATATGATTGAAATTTCGCATATGCATTGTATACACCTCTTTTTTGAGATCTCTACGTCAACCTCGACCCGGGTCCGAGGGGATCAGAGATTTCAAAAAGGGGATTATTCGGAAAATTACCCTAATTTCCCATTTCTGGTGGTGATGTGGGCATGTGAGTGGTACCCTTTGAAAGGTTGCTTTATCTTGAAAAGAATGAGGTATGAATCATGATCCAGGGACAAATAATCTCGTTTTACGAAATTTTACATCACGTCGTATATCGTGTATATATATATATATATATATATATATATATATATATATATATATATATATATATATATATATATATATATATATATATATATATAAAAAATAAGATTAGTCACCTTGATATTTTCAATTTTTTTCCATCCTTAGTTTTCAAGATATCACATTGAAATTTTGAACATATATTGTGTACGTAATTACATATTTTTCCGTTGATTTTGAGGTCCTTACGTCAACTCGGCCAGGACAGAAGGACGCAAATTTTTGAAAATTATTTTCGAAAAAAACTGCCAGTTTTCCTTTATTTTCCGGTTTCAGGTGTTTGATGTGGTCAAGCGAGTGGTACTGTTCGAAAGGTTGCTCTATTGTTATTAAAAAAAGAAAAAAAATTACGATTGTACCATAGATAGCAATGAAGCAGTACCTGCTTGACTGAAAGTCTAAATTGTACCTCAAAAAGCAAAGATCGTAAAAGGGATAATTTGGTCATCTTTGACAAATGTACGACTGTTAATTCCAATGGAGGCTCCCTAGTATTCCATGTTCCATATAGAACAAATATTTAGATTAGTCAGCAGTGAACTTGCTCGTAGCCATATGGTTAGCGTACGCACCTTCGGTGGGGGGGATCCGGGTTTGATTTTCGGTTAAAACTCACGTGGTTGGGATCTCACGTTAAGCTGTATGTTCAGGCCTTCTATAGCCTCTGTGCTGAACGAGACCTGAACTCCAGTTCAGCCAATTAACCAACCAATCAATCACCAGTGGTAAATTGAATACTTATTCTGGATTAATGTAGATCAGGAAGTGTATAATAAGCAAGGTCTAGTAACAACGAAAGAATTTTGTGTTGCTTTGCTTTAGTGGCCCTCTTTGATTAGGTCAAGTAGTCTCGTTTTTCGATTTTGTGGGCACTCCTGCAATAGATACAACTCCAGGAAGACTCTGTCGTGCTTGGTTTTTGAAAATATAACTTGAATGTCGACGTTCATCAATACTGTTCCTAGCAAAGAACTTCGTTCCTGAGCTACGTGCGTTCAATCTCCTGTACAGAAATGTAAACTTTATCGACAGATTATTACTTCAGATCAACCTAAATTCTTGAATCATTAGTATACAACATTAAATTTCATACCTTTCTCAGTATCTTACATCCTCCGCTTTGTGTATGCTTCTCATGACTCATATTCTTAAACTATCTTTCTTCGTTTTGTACTTTAGATCATTCATTGTATTCGCGCTCCAGAGATCCGACCGGCATACTATTTTATCCTTCAGAATAGTATACTACAAAATGATCCACAGATCACATTTTAGTACCTGTTACAAAACTATTTTCACGGGACAAGACAGTCTATGCTACAATCTATACAGTAGTTTTATTCGGAGTGTCCTAACGTTAATGCCTTCCATTATGCGTGGAACTAGCTTCAAACTCTGGTACCAATCATTTTAATTTGTTAACTTGACTCTAGAAGAACTGCTTCCTCCTCCTTTCGAAATATTCTTCGTCCAACAACTATACTTTAGCAAATTTCGTATGAGTGCCCAGTTTGGTAGTAAATCATCGCCAACTTAACTGTGACTTCAGCACACGGTCCTCCCTTCCTACTAAACACAAGGGAAGTGTCTATATAAAGATAGTATCTATTGAGAGATAGGACACTTATTCGTTACATTGATTCACCCACTCGGTACAGTAATTACAGGTTTCCTACTGATCTGGAGAAATCTATTTCCCTTACTTTCTGACCTTTGGCAGGAAATTCCCAGACTTTCATGACAGGTGTCGGATAAAGTTGACATATAAATAAGGAACAAATATCTGTGAATATTTATATATGAGAACATTTATTCTATAAAAACAAATGTGTAATAAATTGCTCATACGACATTCCACTTACCTTTCATAAAAATCTGAGCAACGTTCTATACTGTGATCATTAATGGTTGGCTATCCTGAAATTGGTGTATAATTAATGTTAGAAAAATATATTTTATAAAATTTCCCTGACTTTCCCTGATTTCCAGTCCTTTATTCTGAGTTTTCCAAACCTGCACGATTTTTTTTTGAGTTTTCCCCGACTTCCTTCACCAGTAGGAACCCTATAATAGGAGCTTCCCCTCATCCTTACCCAGATTGAGTTAGTTATGACCTTAAACTTTCCTGCCTTCAGCCTTAAGCATTTGTATTTATTTCATAAGTAATTAGTCCTTGCACCCAAGCTTTCAGCCTATGAACACCACAGGTTAAATTCGTGTTTACTTAAAAGCTCTAATTCTGTACTTGTCCTCATAATAAACAACAAAGTAGACCATTATTGGGTGTCGCAATAAAATAAACAAATCAGTAGATATTTGTTTGAAACATCAGATCGGGAAGGTTTCAAAGAAAACTGACTCCATGTATTTAAGGCTTAGAAGAAACAGACGAGATAGAGAAATTCTAATGAAAGTTTATTAGAATAAAACAAAATTAAGCGAAAAAAATAAAGATCCAAAAAAAAGTAAACAAATGTAATTATATAAAACGAAACAAAACGACTTAACAGGACAAAAATCATATACTTCTAGATAACCTCTAGTGTAAAAGATGGTATATGCCTAGTGATATATGTTCTAGTCTTTATATCTGAAAATTTTCTAAAGAAATAATAAACACTTCTGACCAGAGTATATACACTTGTTTATTAAAAACTAAATCACAGTGTAACGGTTTCGACAGCTTAACGTTGTCTTTATCAGACACTATCTGAGAGAGATATCTTAGAGCGTAGATATTTATACTAAAAGTGAAAGTCCTTGTGTGCATGGGAAGCCACCTGAGTCGTACTTCCCCGGGCGTCATCTTTCGGCCACCTGGCCTGACTCAATTACCCTCCCACCTGTTTATCTTTTCCAGACACACCTGTTGTTTATACTTGACCAATTGCCTTAAAACTTTCTCTTAATCTTCCTCTGATGCGTATTAGATATAAATAACATACTATACTACATACAACTGATTATAAATACAGCAATATAATATATATATATATATATATATATATATATATATATATATATATATAGACATGCTGAGACGTTATTAAACGCTTGCAGGGACATGGGTTTAGAAGTAAATGCAGAGAAAACTAAATACATGGAAGTGCGTCGGGACCGTAATACGGCAAATTGTGGAGGCGTTAAAATATTAAATAATACTTTTGATAAAGTGGATACTTTCAAATATTTAGGATCAATATTAACAGACGAAAATCATATTCACGAAGAAATTAAATGTCGACTAAAAGCAGGGAATTCGTGTTACTATTCGGTTCAAAATCTCTTGTCGTCGCGAATTCTGTCGAGGAATTTGAAGCTTAAAATATATAAAACGATAATCATGCCTGTTCTGTATGGTTGCGAAACATGGTCGCTTACTCTGAGGGAAGAACATAGACTGAAAGTATTTGAGAACAGGATCCTGAGAAGAATATTCGGACCCAAGAGGAACGAGAATGGGGAATGGCGAAAGCTTCATAACGAGGAACTACATAGTTTATACGGTTTACCCAACATTGTTAGGGTCGTCAAGTCTAGGAGGCTTAGGTGGGCAGGTCATGTAGCTAGAATGGAAGAAAGTAGAAACGCTTTCAAAGTCTTGACTGGTAGACCCATCGGAAAACGACCATTAGGAAGACCTAGGCGCAGATGGGAGGATAATATTAAGATGGATCTCGCAGAGATAGGAATACAAAGTAGAAACTGGATCCAATTAGCTAAGGATAGAAGTCAGTGGAGAGCTTTTGTGAACGCGGCACTGAACCTCCGGGTTCCATAGGCCATAGTTAGTTAGTTTAGTTATATATAGACATAAAAAATAAACTATAAAATATAACAATATATAAAACTCTATATAACTATATACAATATTAAACTATATATATTAAATATATGAATATAAATTACATATAAATATGTTCAATCTGGTTTTATCACTTCAATTGGTTCCAATAATTTATTCCATAGATCATGTATTAAGTCCACTTGTCCAGTTCATTAATTTGTCACTTTTCTCTCTCTTTATCCTTTGTGCTTCCTTCCATTTCCTTATAATTTGTCTATTCTCCCTTCCTAGCCCCTTTACACCTTCCCAATCTATATCATGCCCCGTTTCTTTAACATGTTTATATATGGCATTATTTCCTCTCTTAAGTCTCACATCATCACTATGTTGTTTAATTCTCTCCGTAAGTTTTTTCCCCTGTTTCCCCTATGTATATCATATCACAATCCTTACACGTCACTTTATACACTACACCTTCATCTTTCTCACATATTTCCTTCGTTCTACTTTTCGCTTTTTTAATCACTTCCAAAATTCTTCCTCCTTTTCTGTACGTCTTCACACCACCTCTTCTAAGTAAGTTCTTTAGTACTTCTGTCTTCTCCCCGATGCTCTCTATCCCGTGCTATTTGTTCTCTTCCTTTCTCCTTCCTTTCCTTCTTTCCTCTTCAATTCTGTTCTTCCTTAACTTCTGTTTGTTGTACCCGTTCTGCTCTAGTAAGTTGTGGAACTTCTCTATGTCCTCCTTCTTTTTCTCCTCTTCAGTATCTATTTCTATTCTTCTCTCCATATTCCTTATGAAGTTTCTTTTGGTGCTGTAATCCACATCACTTCTTTCGTGACAGTAAACTCCTGCCGCACATTCTTTCCTATACCATCTTGTTGTAAAACGTCCATCTTTTCTCTCTATAGTCATGTCCAGGAAGTTTATAATGTTGTTCTTCTCCAATTCAATTTCCAGTCTTATCCCTTTTTCATCTTCAACCTTCTTTACGAATTTTTCCCAGTGGTTCTTTGTCCCTCTCCATACTCCCAAACAGTCATCCACGTATCTGCAAAACTATATTAGGTTGTTTCCACCTTCTACCACTTTCTGCTCCCATCTGTTCATCACCAGATCTGACAACACTGGACTTAATCTTGAACCTATACTCAGTCCTTCCTTGATCTTGACTAGTTTATTCCCTATTGTACAAAAACTATTGTCCCATATTACTCTCAAGGCTTTCACTATCTTCTCTTTCTTCCAGTCTCTTATTTCTTTCCATTTCATCTCTTCTATGACTTTCCCTATGTAATCCCTCTTTATACTCGGAAACATTGCTTTAACGTCAATACTAAACATAATTGTTTTCTTCTTATTTCCTATACATTCTAACATTCTTTTCACTTCCTCTGTATTCTATACTCGATGACTTTCTTGACCTATCCGTATCTCTTCTGCTATTTTTCTTAACTCTTCTAATGTTTCTTGACAGTTTCCTCTACAGTCCAACACTGGCCTTAGCTTAATCTCTTCCTTGTGAATCTTCGGGAATCCTTTCATCTTTGGAATCCTTCCTTCTTTCACCCACTTTTTAAACCCTTTCCTTCCATTCTCAACCACTTCCTTGAGTATCTCATCCGTAATCTTCTTCTCTCCTATGACTTCATACGTTTCATCACAAAGTTTATCCAATTTTCTTTCATACCATTCTTTCTGCATCACTACCACTGCACCTCCTTTGTCCGCTTGTTCAATAACTAGACTTTCCTCTTCTTCAGGCTTTTTAAGCCCTCCCTTTCCTTTTTCCTAAGGTTCCCCTTTCTAACGTAAGCATTCTGTCTCACTATCGCCACCGCTCTTCTTATTCTCTCTCTCTTCTTTCTTTCACATCCATGATAGCTTCTTCTACTGAAAACTGATATAATATTCATAGGGGAAACAGGGAAAAAAACTTACGGAGAGAATTAAATAACATAGGGATGATGTGAGACTTAAGAGAGAAAATAATGCCATATATAAAAATGTTAAAGAAACGGGGCATGATATAGATTGGGAAGGTGTAAAGGGGCTAGAAAGGGAGAACAGAGAAATTATAAGGAAATGGAAGGAAGCACGAAGGATAAAGAAAGAGAAAAGTTCCAAATTAATGAACTGGACAGGTGGACTGTTAATACATGATCTATGGGATAAATTATTGGAACAAATTGAAGTGAAGAAACAAGAATGAACATATTTATATTTAATTTATATTCATATATTTAATATTATATATAGTTTAATATTGTATATAGTTACAGAGTTTTATATATTGTTATATTTTATAGTTTATTTTTTATGTCTATATATGTTTTTATATTGCTGTATTTATAATCAGTTGTATGTAGTATAGTATGTTATTTATATCTAATACGCATCAGAGGAAGATTAAGAGAAAGTTTTAAGGCAATTGGTGAAGTATAAACAACAGGTGTGTCTGGAAAAGATAAACAGGTGGGAGGGTAATTGAGTCAGGCCAGGTGGCCGAAAGATGACGCCCGGGAAAGTAAGACTCAGGTGGCTTCTCATGCACACAAGAACTTTCACTTTTAGTATAAATATCTGCACTCTAAGATCTCTCTTTCAGTTAGTGTCTGATGAAGACAACGTTAAGTTGTCGAAACCGTTACACTGTAATTTAGTTTTTAATAAACAAGTGTATATACTCTGGTCAGAAGTGTTTATTATTTCTGAAAATTTTGTATCTCATGGGTGTGGGAAATTTTTAAAACATTACTTGAGCCATGATACTTTTAATTGGTTTGGTGGGAAAACTTGTAAAAAAAAAAAAAAAAAAAAAAAAATCAGCAATTTTGTCAATGGTGGAGGCAAGATATATTTCTCATACAACATGGTGTGTTCCACAAGGATTTCCTGGCTGTTGTAAGTAAGCGAGGGAATTCTTGAGTTTATATAGTCTTGGCCGGACAAGATCCGGGAAAATTGAAAAGGTCAAGTGAACTACACAGAAAGGAAATGTTATGTAATTAGTTACAGAAATGCATGGGATATAGTTTGCTATGATCACGTTATCAATGTCAATGATCTATGTGATTTCTCTATCATGCAACAATCATTTCCTTTCTATTGATATTTTCGTTTTCCTTGCGCATAGATGTGAATCTAAGCATGGTTCAAATCCTTTTTTAAGTCCAAGTTGTGCAATATTCTTCCTGGATTGGGATAATTTCAGCCAATTTCATTAGATAAATACTTCATGCTTATCATAGCTGTTCTTTTATCAAGTAATTGTATAAATGCAATTATATTTCCAACAGAAAACTAGTCCCTTTTTGTAAGAAATAACCCATTGAATTTAAAATTATCCCAATCAAAGTTACTTTTTACAGTATCATTACTATCAGTTTTCAGGTAACATAACTAAAACAATAAAGTTCAAGTTAAAATTAATAGTCTCGATACATTACTGTATAAATACACACAAATGTTAATGGTCAAATTGAAATATGGTTATATATTTTGTCTTGTTTTGAAATAATTAAAATAATACAGTATTTAAGGACTAATCAAATCATCATAATAGCTTTAAACTACAAATTCCCTGTACACTAGCGGCATGTATTGGCAACACCAGACCTGCAGATAGCGCATATAGTGACATCTATTAGCTTGGCTGTGTACTATTAGAATTTAGCCTTACACATACTGTCATGTTTTTGTATTAGGATAGAATGAGCAACTAAATTAAAAATAAAATTTATTTCTTAATGTATTTCATTTTTGCTTTCATTTCAGTGACGTCTTGGATGCGGTGAAATGTTTCTCAGAAGAGATTAGAAACAACTGTCAAAACAGGAAGCTGAATGACTTCATAAAAGGCTGGGAAGATAAAGCAAGCTGTAATTTCGGCAACAGAGTTATTCCATCGTTATCAGTTTTATTTGGTTTAATTTTACTTTCATTTAGAAACTCGTTATACATTTTTTGGTAGTGTTGTGTGAAGAAACACTACATACTGTGAGAAATTACCAGTATGTTTCTTATAATGGAAATGCTCAAAGACTTTTGTGTTTTTGTTTTGTTTTGAAAAATAGATATGCCAACGAAGTATCTGCTGAGATGGTGAAAGGAAAATTTGGGGAATGACACTTTTGAAGAAATATTTGAAATAAATAAATAAATATAAATATATATATATAATAGAAAAACTGAAGTACATTTACTTCTACTTAAAATAGTTGAAAGTATAGTAGAATTTCAGTTGGCTGTTTTTGTCTTAATTTTTATCTATGAACAAGTGTAACTACACAGAACTGGAGACCTCGCCATCGTCTCAGATATAAATTAAAACTATGTAAATATCTTCACAATCAAACTTTGTAAATTGAAAGATTTTTGAATAAAATCTCGAACTATTCAAATTCAGAACTCAACTTGTACAGTATAATTGTTGGGACTCTTCTTGAAATTTCTTTGCAATATGTAATCCAAAACTACTTCTGTCTAATTAATTTTAATTCATAATTGCGAAGTAACATTCTCTGGATAGAGCAGAAATCAGATCTCTCACTAGGAATCAAGATACCACTACTTGCTTTTAATCAACTTGGCGAAAAACTAAGTTGTTAGTCTCTATCTTCAAGTTCGTTCCAAACACTTCGCTTCTGCATACAGTAGTAAGTATTAAAAGAAAGATATAACTGTTACAAAGTGAAACAAATTGGTTGTTTAAGCTTTTAGATTTAAATATAAGATGAATCAGGTATCCAAACACTTTTATTGAATGCAGACTTTTCTAAAATTACTCTAATTCTTAAACAAAATCGAGCTGTAAATGGACCTAAGCCGAGCCGACTAATACACCATATTGATTCAAATTTGGATCGGGCTCTGACAATATTGTCGCATTTTTACAAAAGTTCTCCATTGAATTCATTCTTAGTCAACTGGGTCCAGTTTCTATATTGTATTCTTGTGTGTAGACATTTACCGGGACCCACAACATAAGTGAATAAAGTTAGTCTTGTACACTAACTTGTCGATGGCCAGTCCCCATTTCAAACATGCCTCCATTCATCATACTATCTCCCGGTAAATGGCAACGTTGCACTTTCATTTAACATTGGGCGTATAAAGAGTATACAGCACAAACGGCTCGTCCGATTTAAAAAAAATACTTCACTTCAGATTGAAAACAACATATTTGGATACGGTTTCCTCTTTCATTTTGCTGTAACTCTGATAATAACAAAGTTACTCTATATCAGGGGACTTTTGAGACACCCTGTATATTAGGCATGTTCAATGCCTCATTAGAAAGGACATATAATGGTGAACAATTTTTATCAGGGATGTTGATGCTGTAATTTTATTACAGTCACATAATTACTCAGTTTATGTCTGCCGTAAATGACCACCAATGGCGGCCATGTTGGATTTAACGACCTTCCAGATTGAATATTTTTGGACTTTTTCAGGCTTGCTTAGAATGTGCTCAGCATCCTTTTGGCGCATGTTTCATTTCTATTGCAATTTGTTAAAGGTAAAGTGTCTTTTTTACATACGTTGACTGGACTAAATGGGACATGTAACTTTTCACTGCTAAGAGTATTTGTGAGGATGCAGTAGATGAGTTACACGGTATAGATAGGGCCGATTCAATAGGCAGAAGTACCTGGCTATATTACAATTGGATTGCTCCCATTTGTAAGAAATGTATTTCAAGACGACATAATAGTTCAGCAAGATCACAGCTTAAGTCATGATTCTCATTTGGTTCAAGCCTGGTTTCAACAGAAATCAAATGTTGGATTAGTCGATTGGGTTCCTAGAGCATCCGGCATGAATTCAAGGAAAATCTATGAGCAGAAGTTACAAGAACTCGAGAAAAATTGGCCAGGAAACCCATCAAGGAGAGCAGATGAGTTTTGGGAGCTAGTTCTTAACGAGTGGGAAGGATCGCCAAAGGAACATTTATATGTTGCCAGTGTAGTTAACTCAGAATCAAGGTGACTAATAGCAGGGACTACACAAGATAGTGATTTTTAATAAAGTCACAAATAACACAAAACCCTCTTTATAGAGGTGTCTAATTCCATCAATTTCTCCTGTAGTTTTATTTCAATTGAGACTTATAATCATCCTGTATACTTCTACAATATATAACTATTATTTACCGCTAATAGGCTTAATCTTTTTCGTAGACAAGTGGCTTGTGTTCTTGCCTTCAAAGCAAAAGATGTAGGTTCGATCCCTGTAAAGAACTTATTGACAAGTAACATTTGTTTCAAAATAATTCCTTTTTTGTGTAGAATATTTGATATGACACTGCAATTTTTTTGTCAAGTAAAGCTGATGAAGTAAGATTTTACAAGCAAAAAGATTGCTCTAGATTTTTCTATTAATAAAAACTATAAGTAGGTTTACAACTAAACACTAAACTGTTATCTTCAATTATAGTTCATAAATAGCTATGAACAATGACATGAGTTTGTTATTTTGTATGTAATCAGCGCATTAGCTTCAATCATTATTTCTGAAACTAAGTATAACTAAAATATCTTTTTCATTTAGAAATGAAATAATCTTTGTATTTCTAAACAAAAAAGAGAGCATAGTTCAAAATGTCTCTATACCATTACATTTCGTCATATAAACAAGCCAAAAATGAATACATTCATACTTGAAATGTCGTAAGATAATATGACAAATATTATGAACAATTTTCTATTAATTTATGGTTTAAACTAACATAAACTGTAATATATTGGAACTCAGCAAGAATATTTGTCCTTATATGATGAAACATGAGTTTGTTGAATAGATAGGGACATTTCACATTGAAGTATACATTTTGAATACAATTCTCAATAGAATCTTAAATATATTAAGACTTCAAACCTTGAGGTACTCAATACAAATTTGATGTCTCATGCCTGTAATATTGTCGTTACAAATTTACTAAACTAGCGATAACTTCACGGAGTACCTCACTGAACCATATCCTGTTTCCCAATTTGTTTATAAATATAAGATGCAGGGGTTTAGGTCAAAAGATGTTCCTTTTGCACTTACTTCAAGAACAACAAATAACATCAATGTTTATTTATCATTGATTTAGGTTTAACGTCCCTTTCAGCAGCGAGGCTATAAGAGACATGGACCTTCAGTTAACGTGGGACTTGAAGTACATGAGCTCCTGCTGGGAATTTAACTCAATTTTTCGAAGAAAAAAGTATCTCATCACAGTCAGTTCTTACCCGGTGGAGTTGCAACAAACCTTGCATTGGTCTTAGTACATGGAAGCAGTAATGAAACTGGATACAATTTTCGTGACCTGGAAGCAGTCACTCGTGATTCGGTATGACCCGAACAGAAGTAGAGACTACGAAATATTGTGAACACATGGGGAATTTGTAGTTCTAACGTTTCCTACTCGTCTACTAGCTAGCGCATACGCCTTGGTATATGAAGTCACGAGTTCGATTTCCGTTAGTAGATCATCAAAATTATACTTTCAATAGCATTTACTTTCACTAATAATTAGTCTTCTTTAGTCTAAATGTCTTAATCTAGGACGTTAAACTAATTTTTCATGAAAGTTCATTTCATTTTTAAATGTAGTTGAAAATAATAAGATAAGTAAAAATGGAGTTTTTGAGCTTAAAAGCTTATAAACTGAACGTGCAACATGGTAATTAACAGTATTAAGTCTGTATATACATGCCTATGGAGAAAAGTGGTGTAGTATCAGGTCTCTGCTTTGGAGCATAAAATGACGAATACCGAAAATGCGGAATAATACATAACGGAGGTGGAAAAATGAGTATATACCTTGTTATTGCATATCCTAAAGTAGTGGTAGAAAGAAAAAGGACAGCGGGACCACAATGACGTGTGTGACAAGTCTATTTATTGCAACACACGAGAATACAAAATAATACAATAATCTGAACGTTGTAGGAAACAAAATCCGGAAACTTCAATGTCCGGAGCCTTGTTTAGAACTTCAAACCTGATAGTCCAGGGCCGGATCCAGGATTTTCTGACGGGGGGTGCACTAATAACTACTAGTACATTTGAATCAAATTTTAAATGTTGTAAATGCCTATAGACATCTGTTGTGTGTGTGTGTGAGGAATTGACTTAAAACTATTATTTTTGCAAAGCTCCGCTTTATTTTAAGCCCGAAAGGGAAACATTACATTAAATTTTCCGAAAGTATTGAAATTTTCACTGCTAGCTTCTCACTTTAGATAGTGTATATTCACAACGGAGGGGAAAGGGTGCACCCCCCGGTGCACGCCCCTAAATCCGGCCATGGATACGTCCATTTCAGGCTCAGAATGCAGGAGTGCTGATACAGAAACACCAATAGGGTTCAGCATGTTCCTGTGAAATTGCTGCTTGGCAAAAGTAACAATTCATAGCAGAGCTTCCACACCCTCTTCTTTGATTCCTTGATCCCAGGCACGTAGCCAGGTTTTCGTGAAGGGGGGGGGGTCCGTGACAAGAAATATTGTGGTCATCACACCAGGGGCTCTATCATTCTAAACAATTTTACTGGAACATAGTATATATTGGTTCTTTTAGCCAGGATTTCGTAACGGGGGGGGGGAGGGGGCGTGACATGAAATTCTGAAAGCTCAGGAGCTCGATCAATCTAAACTACTTTACTATCAACATATATTGTTTTGTGAGGATATGTTTGTATTTTAATAAACTATGAAGAAATCTCGAGTAAAATAATAAAAAAAAAAAAAGCATGGAAAAAGATTATACAATATTTACATCCTTCCACTGTTTATTCAAATATAACAATTTTTCTTTCATTATGACCTCAACTATTATAAAAAGTACATATTCACTATTATAAAAAGTACATACTCAATAATGTCTTGTAAAATATTTTGCAATATCTGCGTTCCTTCCTCTGTTGAATCAAATGTTAACAGAACTTTCTTTCCACATAAATTTTTGTTTCTATTATTCCGTCAACTACTGTCTGTTTCAAATGACAGGTTAAAGGAGCAGTAGAAAATTGTTTTGGGACAACGAAAAATTATGATAAAAAATGTCCACGCTGTTACACACGGTACTATGCTTTCAGAAGCTTGAAATCTCTCTGACTAGTAGCAGAAATTCTGAGAATTCTGCAACTTTTCTAGAAATTTCAAATTTCCTGACTCCTCCAGGATAAATCGCTCACCTCGCAACCATGTATTGCAAGTAATACAAATTTCCTCATAAGAAAGAGTAACCGAAAGCTTCCTATAGTTTATTTTTAACGCTGATCCTTCTTTTTCTCTTTTCATTTTGTTTCGTCCTTCCCTATTTTTTTCATTTCTGGTCTCGAAGGGGGGGGTCCGGAACCCCCGGACTTCCCCCTTGGCTACGTGCCTGTTTGGCTATAAACCTGTGAAGGTTTCATTCGAATCCGTCAGTATTCATTTTTAGAGATTTACCCTTTTTCATTTTTTGACGTCACCCTTATCAAATGTTCAACAGATTTGATGTGTACCTTGGAACAATAAACAACGTTTAAAAGTTTCATTCGAATAGTCACTGTTTTAGCGTTCTCACCCCTTTTCATTTTCTAGCGACGCCCTTGTTCGATTCTTCCGCCCCCACACACATACACAATAAATAACCGAGGACTTTGCAAGTATATTTGCACATTTATAAAGCTCTTATAGAAAGAAAATATCATTACTTTCTTTTTTAATAATAGTTATCTTCTTTTATTTACATATTTGCATCTTTAGGGGGTGTTTTCACCTCCCTCCGCAGTGCCCAATTTTCTAGGGGACTGACTTCATCGAGGGAGTCGAGGGACTCGAGGGAGTCGAGGGAGTAAAAATAATTACTAGAGGGAGTCGACGGAGTAAACATATTCACTCGAGGGAGTAAACATATTCACTCGAGGGAGTAAACATATTCACTCGAGGGAGTAAACATATTCACTCGAGGGAGTAAACATATTCACTCGAGGGAGTAAACATATTCACTCGAGGGAGTAAACATATTCACTCGAGGGAGTAAACATATTCACTCGAGGGAGTAAACATATTCACTCGAGGGAGTAAACATATTCACTCGAGGGAGTAAACATATTCACTCGAGGGAGTAAAAATATTCACTCGAGGGAGTAAAAATATTCACTCGAGGGAGTAAAAATATTCACTCGAGGGAGTAAAAATATTTACTCGAGGGAGTAAAAATATTTACTCGAGGGAGTAAAAATATTTACTCGAGGGAGTAAAAATATTTACTCGAGGGAGTAAAAATATTTACTCGAGGGAGTAAAAATATTTACTCGAGGGAGTAAAAATATTTACTCGAGGGAGTAAAAATATTTACTCGAGGGAGTAAAAATATTTACTCGAGGGAGTAAAAATATTTACTCGAGGGAGTAAAAATATTCACTCGAGGGAGTAAAAATATTCACTCGAAAGAGTAAAAATATTCACTCGAAAGAGTAAAAATATTCACTCTAGGGATTCGAGAGAGTAAAAATTTTCACTCGAGAGAGTAAAAATATTCACTCGAGGGAGTCGAGGGAGTAAAAATATTCACTCGAGGGAGTCGAGGGAGTAAAAATATTCACTCGAGGGAGTCGAGGGAGTAAAAATATTCACTCGAGGGACTCGTGGGAGTAAAATTATTCACTCGAGGGAGTAGAGGAAGTAAAAATATTCACTACAGGGACTCCCTCAAGTGAATATTTTTACTCCCTCGACTCCCTAGAGTGAATATTTTTCTCCCTCGAGTTAAAACTTTTACTCCCTCGAATCCGTAGAGTGAATATTTTTATTCTTTCGAGTGAATATTTTTATTCTTTCGAGTGAATATTTTTATTCTTTCGAGTGAATATTTTTATTCTTTCGAGTGAATATTTTTATTCTTTCGAGTGAATATTTTTATTCTTTCGAGTGAATATTTTTATTCTTTCGAGTGAATATTTTTATTCTTTCGAGTGAATATTTTTATTCTTTCGAGTGAATATTTTTATTCTTTCGAGTGAATATTTTTATTCTTTCGAGTGAATATTTTTATTCTTTCGAGTGAATATTTTTATTCTTTCGAGTGAATATTTTTATTCTTTCGAGTGAATATTTTTATTCTTTCGAGTGAATATTTTTACTCCCTCGAGTGAATATTTTTACTCCCTCGATGAAGTCAGTCCCATTTTCTAGTAAATCTGGAAGCCGGATTCGAATTTGAAATCCAGATTATAAACCAGGATTTTGGATTTTCAAATCCAACATTTGAAATCAACCGACTTTTGTACAACAAAGTTACACATACGTCGCGTCGTCTACTCGCATCTAGCAGTGCTTGTTTCAATGGCCGCAAACAGTGGCGCTCTCTGTTACTCACATCGGGACTCAATACCAATGAATGTCGTTTATCACACAACTGATGCGGCGAATACGCACTAGAGGTAACGAAGAACCAAGGTAAGACTACACGCCTTCTTTATCGATGTTTTACCAGGAATCGAGGTAACCCCACCTATCTTGTTATTGCAGTGGACCCTTCAATTCTAGTAAACATGATTCTGCAATTTCTTTTCACTAAACCTGTAATTCTTTCTTTCTTGACATGTGAATCTGTGTGTGTAAAAACTGGGATGTTGTCACGCCAGTTTCATTAAAATGTGTATCCTAATAGAGGAGTAAAAATGTATGCCAAAAATAGAGTATCTCGTGTTAATAAGATGAGACTTAATACATAAAATCCTTATTTAAAACGAATAGGCATGTGTATGGACACGTGTCCGAACGATTGTAGAAATTTCGGTATTAAGTAGAGGAAAAAGGACAATTTCTATAACTTTTGCTCAATATTTAAGAATTATGAGAATTATAAGTTGTGTGCCTTGTCATCACAACAAATTGAATGAACCACTTAAAATTATTATTTTAACATACTATATTTAGCATTGGCTCCAGTCGGTGGATTTTCGTTATGTTACATTCATTAATATGTGTATTATAAAGAGTGAAAGTAGGTATTTAAAAACCTTATTTTGAAAGCGTACGCACATCTTCAATCGTCTTCAGAAAATTCACTTTTAAGGGGAAAAGGGAACAAGTTACAAATACGTTGTCAATATGTAAAGTGACACCGTGATTGTCTGTCTGATTATAACAGGAAAATGAATAAGCTGTTTAAAATGTCTTTTTGAACAGATTTAAACTTATAGGAAAATGGTTAGCTGATGTTCGCTGGAAATATAACAAAATTTGGACACAATTTAAAGGATTGTCAATTACGCCTAAATATAAAGTTTCAGATAAAGTGAAGACGAGGAGAGAAGTAATAAGGGTTTGAGGTTTAGTCATGAAAGTCAGCGAGAAGTAGAATTTGATGTGCGCGAACGAAAATAAAACAACTTTTTGAGGATATGAACACATGAACATCTGATTAAAAGACTTATTTACTCTATTTCTTACACATGCCTAAAATGTTTAGGTGCGCTCCGCTTGGTGCTGACCGATAGCGGCTGCATCAAAATTACTTTTTACTGAATTTCAATACTAAATTTTACTTCAACCCCATAACTTCTTTCCGTGTGCACTTTCACCTGAAATTTTGTATTTACAGCTAGTTGACCATTCTCTAAATAGCGTTCAAGTTTTACCAGTGTGTTCCAACTGACCATTTCTTAGTTAGCTTGTGGCGAGCTTTCATTATGTTACTTTCATTACAGCATATCCTAAGCGAGAAAAAGAGTTATAGAAATGTATTCCTAAACATAGAGTATCTCACAAACTTCTTATCATAGGAAGACGAAACTCCTCGGCATATAAACTTCTAATTACATATGTGTGACCACGTATTCCACCGCTTTCGAAAATCCCGCCTCTTGCAAAGAAAGGGGGCAACTGGTTCAATATCTTAATTTCACATTTGGTGTTCATAAACGGGACAAAGTGAGGAAACGTTTTGACTGTTTAATATGAATCTTGAGTATAGCAGTTGAATTCACTTGAATCTTCGATTTTGCTTTGATTGAAATGCTATCTTATTGACGGAGGGAATTTGAATATTTCGCAATATTTCTATAAACTTATTCTCTTGGTTCGAAGATCGAGAGTTTCAACTACTTCGTGCCTGACTTTTAAAAATTTCCCCAGCCAATATTTTTAAAAGGAATGTGAGTTCTACTTTATGATCTTGAATACATTTAAGAGGCTTTTCAGCCTAGACTGCGGTCCTAGAAGCACAAATTTAGAAAACTAAAATTCGGAAATTTAATTATGGATCACAATAGTTCAGCGAGAGATCAACTTCTATATCCAAATTTGTGACTTTGATTTATTTTTTGGTTTATTTGGAAAGCGCTCCTTGAATGGTTTTTAGATTAATTGCGACCCATCGCGGTTGTTTCGTAAAACTTACATTATTTATCTATTGAGGAATATATCATTAAATACCAAACAGATTGGCCTAAACGCGAATCGAACTCATGATTAGAAGTCCCGTTCTTTACCATTGAGCTATAGGGATGTGCATGATTTGAAGCTGTCTCATCTGGAAAATGTGCTGTAAAAGTAATGTCTCTAGTCAAAAAATGTATATTTCTCTATTAGGAGAGCTGTGTCTCGACTTGGATTTTGTCAGGAAAATTCTGTCTCGTCTCGTCTCGTGCGCATTCCCCCTGAGCTAGGATGAAGACTCCTGCAGAGCTCCTTTTGAAGAAATATAACTGAATTTCAAAGACAATGACATTCAAATCTATTGCAAATGTTTTTGTTCTTTCTCTGTTTTGTGTCTTTCATTCTACTCTGGATGCAAGAACTATGTTCCTGTCTTTTCATTCATTGTAAATGTTCTTTTACATATGCAAATGTAGGCGACAAACCATCATATCCTCACATGTATACGTAGTTTCGAAATAGTAGATCATTATCTATTTCAATGAATGTCACGTTTTGTGACACTTAAAAAATTTCAACACGTCTTCTTATACTTGAAAAAAAAAAAAAAATTTTTCCCGATTGCGAAGGTAGGCTTGGGACTCGAACATGACATCTTTGGTTTAATATTTTTGAGGATACCTGAAGTTGGACAGAATATTTTGACTCAAAATAGCCATAATCAATCCACCAATTTCCAATAAAAGAAAATGCAAATTTTCGCGGGATGGTATATTTTGTCCCTTCTTACGAGAAGTAATTCGGTATGCAAACTTTGCTACCACCTCGCGATTTAATTATACCTAAATGTTGTAAAGGTTCTAAAGGCTTTATCTCCACCAAAATTTTAATTTATTTATTTAATATACAACACAACAGGCTTAGTGCCCAATTATAGTGTTGTGTACATACAGTAAATGTTACATACATAAAATTCTTAATTATTTCTATAGAAAATTTCTTGTTTTAAATATGATCGGAACCTGTTCTCTGATAAACTAAATACATCCACTGTATCAAACTTATTTACAATGTCATTATATAACGTACACAGCCTCCACATAGGAGATTTAAATAATATATTGCTTCTAGCTTTCGCACAATAAAATGTATCTGTATTCTCTACTCTGGTTTTGCAAGTGGGAATCCGCAATGATATTTTCGAGACCAACTCCATACAATCAATCAATCTTATTTAATAACATGTATAAGAATAACAAGTCTAACATCCATCTTTTTTCTAAAGTTTGAAAATTAAAATTGTTTACTAGATCATTGTAGGAAAAATATTTGGGATAAAAACTATTTTTTTTTTTGTATGTAAGCATTTTCAAGAATTTAGTTTGAATGCTTTCTATTTCTTAAGAGTATTTTTTATTATTGGGAGTCCATATAGTAGAACAATATTCTAATTTTGATCTAACATATGTAACATAAAGTGTTGCAAGCGTTGTCTCACTGAAAAAGTCTTGCCCTATTCTGTACAGTAAACCTAAGTTTCTATATGCGCTGTTTGTTATCATATTTATGTGTTGATTGAAATTTAATTCAGGTTCAAAAATAACACCTAAATCTTTAACAGTACTTCGCCTAGACAGTTTGGTTTCTTTCAGTGTATAGTCAAAGGTGATGGGATTTCTTTTTCTCGTGAAAGAAAGGGATTTAAACTTAGATATATTTATTATTAATTTGTTGTCATCGCGCCATGTTTGAACTCGCTGTAGGTCTTGTTGAAGTTGTATGCAGTCTTCAGTTGAATTAATTCTAGAATATAATTTGAGATCATCAGCGAATAGGAGAATCTCAGAGTTTTCAATAAAAAACGGAATATAATTAATAAGTAGGAGAAATAACAGAGGACCCAGATGAGATTCTTGAGGAACCCCAGACAGAGTAGCAAACTTTTCAGTGATATGACCCTTGTATAGAACAGATTGTTTCCGATTGCATAAATGACACAATATATTCAATTGCCGACTCTGTAAAGTTCAGGCTTGCTAATTTCGCCACTAGAACATCATGATCCAAGACATCGAATGCCTTACTGAAGTCGGTATAAATAACGTCTACCTGGCCGCCTTTGTCTAACTCCGTTGCTACAAAATTTGTTACTACTGCTAGGTTTGTCGCAGTAGATCTATTGCGTAAAAAGCATGTTGATGTATGGATATAGCTGGTTTAACGTGATTCAGAATTCGTGTATATAAAATACTCTCAAGAATATTGGCAAAAGGAGATAATATAGCTATAGGTCTGAAGTTTTGTATTTCGTTTTTATTTCCAGACTTTGGTACTGGACACACTAAATTTTCTTTCCATTTGTCCGGAAAAGTGCCTGTTCTTATGGATATATTGAATATAGTATGGAGTGGATACTTAAATATATCAATACAGCCTTTGACAACATAGGGAGGAATGCCATCAGGTCCACATAACGCTTTTGGTTGAAGTGACTTTATAGCCAATTCAATTTCTTGAAGTTTTATTTCTCCAAGTTGAAAGTTGTCCAACAGGCTACTGCATTCCGTCTTGCTAGAAATTAAACTATCTACGTCATATTTTGCTGAAACATTGCTATAAACAGATTGAAAGTAATGTGCAAAGGCCTGAGCAATCTCACTGTCATGATTTATTACTTTTCCATTGTAAGTCAAGGAAACTGATGACATATGTTTAGTTTTGCTTTTGACAAAACTCGAAAGTTGGCCCGGGTCATTATGAATAGAAAGTTCAGATTCTAAAATGAATGTCTTATACGCAAGTGATATGTCGGTCTTTATCTGTTTACGTAACTCATGAAATTTTTCACGATGATATAGGCTTGCAGTTATTCCACTTTTCCATCATGCTAAATACATCATTAATCATGTTGTAAAAGTTGGATAGAACACTATTGATATCATTTGTTTGTGAAAGACAGCTCCAGTTTATTTTGATCAACGTATAATTTTCTGAAATCTGCTTTCCTAAAATTGAAACCAAATACTTTAGGTTCTATGTTTTCTTTCTTTGGAAAGTTTGGAGACTATGGGAGAGATAGTTATTGCTGGATGGTGTCTGTCTTCCTTAGCAATAAGAGGAATTCTCTTTCAACGAGAACCTTATCAATATTTGATAATACTAAATCTAGAGTTCGACCATTATAAGGACATAAAGTTATATAACTTTTTACAATTTGTTGATAAGAAATCAAAACCACAAACAGTTATTTCAGGAATATTGAAATCCCCTATGCAGAGAATGTTGCTACCTATTGGGCAATTAGTCTCAAAAAATTGATAAAATTGTTCATATATTACTACATTTGATTCGGGAGGAATGTACACTGCACAAATAATTTAAATTGTATAATTGTATAATTTAAAACCGTGAATTACAAGCTTAACTAGAACACATTCAAAATATAAGTCATACGAATTAACAAAATATATGTTATGCTTATAGTGTGTTGCTATTATTACACCCCCTCCCTTGCATTGATTAAACAATTCGATTTCCATCCTGGCGGAAGACTTTGTATCTATCATCAAAGAATTCTGTATCGAAATGATTTTCAGTTAAAAAAAAAAAAAAAAAAAACTTTCAGTGATTATTATAACATCATAGTTATTTGAAAGTACATTTGCATAAAAGTCTTGAGCTTTGGAACGCAAACCAAAAGTATTTTCATAAACACCGAAAACATACGTATTTGCTTCTGACACTCAACTTTCTGAGAAGGGGGGTCACGCACTTTATTTTCACATAAACCAGGCCTCGAATTACACTCACTATTTCTTGGAATTTCACCTGGTAGAGGAATGTTACTTAGGTTGCTACAGGCAAGGATGTTATAAAATAGAGGATATGCCCTTACAACCAAATCTTGAAGCCATACGTCACAGTTTCGCCACCGCTACTCTGCCCACTCCGCCCAATAAAATCGCAATGTTTTGAGCCAACAATCATGGCGAAAACGAAAGTAGCCAATCAGACGGTGGCGGAAACAAAAGTAGCCAATCAGGCGTGCTGATGCTCGGTTGTTTATTGGCTTAATTGATTTAAGAGGATGAAGGTGCATAAGGGCAGATCCTCTATTTTATAACATCCTTGGCTACAGGTGTTCAATTGTTTTGTTCTACTTACGTGTTGCAGTTCCTGTAAACACAGTGCTCACTGATTTCTGGTCGGCTTCAGCTTCACTGACGCAGAGGAGGATTGGGTTCTGAAATTCTGTTGTTTTTCGTGTTGAATGGCAGGTACCTCGGGCGATTTATCAGTACGATTGGGTGTTTCTTGCAGAATAGTAGGGGGTACGACCTCAACTGATATTTCATGTTCCACACGTTGCCTTTCTTCTTTTTCTAACATTTCTGAAAGTGTGTATTTTCTCCCGTCAATGTACAAATAGCGATAACTTATATAGGATAGTTTTCCTTGATTACGAGCTTGTGACATAAAATATCGAAGACTTTTTTTCTTTCATCTCGCACTGCATATGAATAATCTTGTTCTATATAGATATTTGTTCCACGCAGCTTTTTCTTATTTTGTAGAACTATCTCCTTTTTTTATCACTTAAGAACTTGCACACAATTGGGCGACACTTGCCTGGAATTTTAATGCCAGCACGGTGACATCTTTGAATGTCCTCATCTGATAAGTCCAATTAGAAACGATCCCATAATAAATTACGCACTTTATTTTTGTGTTGCTCCAATTTTCACTTTCTTCTTCAACGCCATAAAACATTAAATTCTGCCTTCGACTACGATTCTCCAAATCATCCATTTTGTTCTGTAGAAATGAATTGTGCTGTCGAAGATTGTTTAGTTTACTTTTCACCTGTTCGAGTTCATTTTCCACTACACATACACGATTTACTAAAGTCGTCATGGTTTCACGTAACTATCGCACTTCGGACACTAACAGTTCATTAGAACCTCGTAGAGAGTTAATCATTTCTTTGATATCTTCTACATCGTTCTTTTGAGAATTAGTTGGTCCCGGATTTTGTTCCACCCTAGAAATGATTAGTAATGTTGCGATTACTATACCATAGGCATACAGCACGTTTGAATTTGTGGTTGTATGTAGCACTTTTATTTTTGTCCTTTTTATTGCCGCACTGGCAAACAAACCTATTCTGCATCTCCAGAGGGTTATTGAGATACCCATTCCACGCTTGAATGCACCACGGACCTAAGGAAAATCACGTCCGACTGCTTTGGCTAACACTGCTAAATTGATAAATGTATTAACTTTCTCTTTGTAGTTCACACAGGATACTATACAAATATCATAAAAGTTAATAAAGAGAAGGAAAGAGACTACTTTTTTTTTTTCACAACTTGAAACTTTAAGTTGTTAACCACATATTTACAGCACACTACAGTTTTATTGCATGTTCGTCCGTGGCTCATTGGAACTGCGCTGGTCTCTCATCCATACAGTTGTTCGATTCTAGGCACAGCTTACTTTCGTTTTTGTTTTTCGTTGATGATGTGGGAGAATGCCAAAAAGAAAAATATGTTTACAATTTTAAGTGTGATTCGAAAGTCTGCAGTGTTCTTCCCTTTTTTTCTTTTTCTTTTGTTTTTGTTAAATGAAGAGGATAAAATGGGATTTTACAAGCAGAAAAACAAATCAGATTTTTCTATTATTTAAAACTAGAAATGGGTTTTTAGCTGAAACTGACTTGATTTCTTTTCAATTATAGTCCATAAACAGCTATAGCCAAGGAGACGGAATTCACTTATTTTGTGTGTCTTTTTCAGTACATTGGCTTCCATCATCTTTATTTTTGGAACTAATTGCAACTAAAATAATTTTCTTTTCTTTAGAAATAAAATACTCATCTTTATTTCTCTACAAAACAGACAGCGTAGTTCAAAATTTCACTGTTATATAAATAAATGAAAAATGTATACATTATACTTTAAAATGTCGAAGATACTGTGACAAAAATTACGAACAATTCTGTAAAAAAAATAAGCAATGGTTTATAGTAAAATACAGTGCAACCTCGATTATCCGACAGTTTTCGGAATATTTCTCAGTCGCTATTCAACCGATTTGCAGCAAATTTAGAGGGTAAGCGTCTAGGGGTATCTAGTTATGTCCTTCAAAATTTGAAAGAGATCGGTGGAATTGAAACTGAGAAATAACCCGGAAACTGTGTCGGAAAATCGAGGTCCTACTGTAAATTGCACTGAAGTGCAAGGTATTGGAGGTTAGCAAAAATATTCTTCCTTTTATCTTGAAACAGAAGTTTCCTGAATGAATACGGATAACTTCATCTTGAAATATACATCTTGAATTCGATTCTTGACAGAATCAGGGGCTGTGGTGACTCAGTGGTAGAGCGTTCACCTTTGGTGCATGGGGTCCCGGGTTCAAACCCTGCTTCCACCAAGTCAACTTTATGGTGGACAAACACCGTGTGCTTGTGTTTCCTCGGAGTTCTTCCGTTTCCTCTCACTTTCTTCATTTCACCATTTGATTCATTTCTCCTCAGCATCTTCTTTAGCTTAGCCGGCATAGCCGTTGTAACGTAAAGCTCAAAAATTTCATTTTTTCTTGACTGAATCTGAAATATGTTAAGAACTTTAAATCTTGAGAAACTATACATAAATTTGAGTTCCATGACTATAATATTTGCGTTACAAAGTGACTAAACTAGCGAAAAATCTTCAGAGTGTATCACTGAACCACATCCTGTTGTTTATAAACCAACATAATTAAATTATTACCACATACTGGATTTTAGATCTAAAGATATGTTTTCCTTTGCGTACATTTCTGGAAGAACGTAACGTCAACATTTCCTTAGCAAATGCAGTAACTGATCAAATTTAATAAAACCTAAAAAGGCCTACTTTTCTTATTATAACATATTTTTGATGGAAGCCCCTACCTCAAACTTTCCTTTTAAGGGCTTTGATTATTCTTTAATGTTTTATGGAATGTTTGACGTTATACCTATACGATTGTTCTCTTTGATACAAATAAAAATTTTATTATGAAGAAATTGCCTGCAGAGCATTTTCTAGAATATCTGTTATTAGTTGTTGCAGTTGATTTGAGCTTAGTGTCCCGTACAGCGGCGAGGCTATATGAGACATAAACCTATAGCTTAACGTGGGACTAGAACAACAAGAGTTCCCTCCTGGATTGATCTCAGTTTTTAGAAAAGGCTATCTGATCATAGTCAGTTCTTAACCGCTGGGGTTGGAATAAATGTATTACACCTGATATTGAGAAGAAGTGAAGAAATTGGTTACGAATTTCGTGATCAGAGCTGTGGTGGCTCAGTGGTAGAGCGTTCACCTCTAGTGCATGGGATCCCTGGTTCGATACCACCCCGCGTCAAGTGAACTTTGTGGTGGACAAACACCGTATTAGTGGGTTTCCTCGGGATTCTCCCGTTTCCTCCCACTTTCTTCATTTCTCATCATCACCTCCTCCTTTAGCCTAGTCAGTATAAGCGTGGGACGTAAAACTCAAAGGTTACATGTCATTTTCAATTTCGTGACCCCGAAGCAGTTACGATGAGACGATATTTGATTTAAATATGAAGAAAATCATTGTAGAAATTATCTATCCCCCTTAAAAACGGGATTTTTAAGGCTGGAATATATGTCTACTTATCTTAAATTAGAAATCTATACACAGAGTTTCATGTTTCTAACTTAAAGCTCTAGGTGCTGTTTTATTTTAGCATAAATTTTGAGCCCTCTTTCCTTATGCATTTTAACGAAAGTAACATGATAAAATACCCTGCTCGAGGACAGTGATAATTATATTTAAATATTAATTTTTCACAATTCACAGGTTTCCCATAATGATGAGACAGATAAGGATGATTTGAATATGAATAAAACTATTGTAAAAATACCTCCTTCCCATCCTTAAAAACGGAATTTTGGAATACGGTAAGTTATATCCTATATGCAGTACTGCTAATCAGCCAGTTCGCACCGGTTCGCCAGAACCGGTTGTTAAAGTATTGCAGAACCATTTCAGTTCGCAGAACCGTTTGTCATACCCAGAAATAACAGTAAATTTTACCCAGTTACGCACAGCAACAGTAAATTTGAACAGCGATGATAGAACGCATACATACCATCATCAACAATTGTTGATCTATTGCTGGATTAAGGTCTCTCCGATACTTTGACAACCATCTATTATTTGTAATTCGTTTCCACGATATTCGCAGTGGTAATTTCGTGTTCGCACAAATTTCACCACACTACCTTTTATTAGGTTCCTGTGTAGATCTCTACTTGACAATTGTTTTATCCAGTAAAAAATTGATTTTGTCTACCTTGTATGGTTTCTTTCCTGAGAGAATGATATCTATTAATCTAATCTCTCTCTCTCTCTCTCTCTCTCTCTCTCTCTCTCTCTCTATATATATATATATATATATATATATATATATATACAGCTTGTTACAAAATAACTACACCAGCTAAAATTTCAAGGTTTTAATTTCCCTTAGAAAATTGTTAATTAATTTCATTTCATTTTGGGGTTCAACATATCATACAATTGATCGCCATTGCATTTTGATACGTTTTTGTTTTTTGCTACTCATAGATTTTGTGTGATCTTTGCTCAACAGGCGGCAGTGCATTCACTGTACAAATCGCTGCCTCATGTATGCACAAGTGAATGGTGATCTGCTGATCGTTATTGATGAAAATTTCTGTACGTAACCTTTTGTGCTTGTGACTTATTGTTTATGATATGTATATGATATTTGTGATTGATTCTCTATAGTTAGTGTGATTACGTACTAGAAATGGGTAAAATACTGAACGACACATCCCCTCGTAACCAAGGGAAGATACTGGCGTTGTACTATCGTGGCATTTCGCAATGTCAAATTGCAAAACAACTTGAACTGCATCATACAACGGTTGGTAGGGTTATTAAAAATCAAACAATGTATAATAAGTCCTCTTTGAGAGACAAATGTGGCCGAAGGCGAAAAACAAGCCCACGGATAGACAGAAAAATTGAGACCCTAGCTCTGACAAGCACAGCATCATCTTCACGACAAATTGCTCAAACTGTGTCCGATGATACTGGTATTAGTGTAAGCTACGTAACAGTTGTTAGACGGCTAAAGGGACAAGGAATTCGGAAGAAAACACCTAAAAAGAAGCCAATACTTAACGCAAATCACGTAAAAGCCAGGAAGCACTTTCTTACTATGTATGAAGCGTGGGGTGTTGAAGAATGGGAACAGGTGATTTTCTTCGTTAAAAAAAAAGTTTAGTGTGCTTGGGAATGACAGTGGCGTCCGACTATGGATGAGAAGTGGGGAAGAACTTAATAGCGACTTATATCGCCGACAGAGAAGTTTGGTGAGAGTGTAATGATGTGAGGCTGTTTCACGTCGAAAGGTGTCGGAAGACTAGAAATTTGCAACAGATCAGTTAATGCACAGCATTACATGGACATTTTAAAACGTAAACTTCTAGTAATACCTACACTTCTAGTAACACACATCAGGGAACATTTCTGATGCAAAAACTTATATTACTTCACATTTCAAGATGATAATGTGCCGTGTCACAGAGCTGCTGCTGTTAAGAAGTGGTTTGCAGATACGCATATCCAAAGGTTGTGGTGGCGACCTAACTCTCCAGACATCAATTCTATTGAAAATTTATGGCGTATCATGTCTCGCAAGCTTTCAGGGAAGTGCTTCCAAACAAGGAAGGAGCTTATTGAAGCTGTGGTGCAAGTTTGGCTCCATGAATTAGACGAATCCTTGTGCCAGTCTCTCGTACGTAGCATGCCAAGTAGGTTGGCAGCACTGAAAGCGGTACATGGGAAACATATAAAGTACTGAATGGGGTATATACAGTGCTGGAAATTGGTATAAAGGCAGACAGACATTTGAAAATAGAAGAAGGCAAGAATGCCGAGGATGGATAAAGATGATATATTTACAAAGTAACATTGTATACTGTACAAAATCAAAGGCATATCGTTTGCTAATACGTCACTGGCACCTGTAGTATACACAAAATGATAAATTAGACCATATTCGGGTGGAAATTAGCATAAAGGCACCCAGTGTCTTTGACAAAAATGAAAGTATAATTTAAAGAGCAGAATGGAAAATGAGTGTTCAGTAGTTGATTGTCCCTCCCTTCTTCTGAATGAGTTGGAATATGCGCTTCAGCATTGTTTTTAAAGGATCTGTTAGTTGTTGCCGTGGAATCGCTGACCACTCTTCTCGTATCGCGTTTTTCAACTCAGCAATGGTCCCAAATAGCCGTCCATTGCGATAAACATTGCGCGCAAGGATGTCCCATAGGTTTTCTATCGGGTTAAGATCAGGGTTTCTCGCTGGTCACTCCATGACCTTAATGCCTTTGTCTTGAAACCACTGTAGAGTTGCTGCTGCCCTGTGGATAGCAGCGTTGTCCTGCTGGAAAATCAGGTTTTGATCGTCCAACTCCTCAAACATCCGCAGCAATTCTATTTCTAACATCTCTGTGTACGTCGATGAATTCATCTTTGTGTTGAGCCATGCAATGTTGGTTGTACCTTTAACACAAAACTCTGCCCAAATCATAACACTTCATCCACCAAAATTTCTGCTCATTTGCACTTGCTCTTTTTCCCTAAGGTCATGCCAATAGTATTGAAAACCATCCGGACCATCTAAATTGAACTTCTTCTCATCACTAAACACAACGTGATTCCATTCGGATGTTCACGACATATGTGTTTGCGCAAACTGGAGTCGCGCCTGCTTGTGCGTCGCACTTAAGGGTGGTTTACACTTCCGTTTCTTGAATGTAAGATGTGGATCTTGATTCAAAATTTGACGCACTCTTCTGGATGTGACAGGTAACTTGCAAGCAGCAACAATTTCGGAAGATGACATATTTCCGGCCCTTGCCTTGCGCATAATTAATCGTTTCGTGGACTCCGAGAGTTTTCTCGTTCTACCATACTTCCCGTTCTTTCCATATTGTGCACCCAACCAAACGTAATTATCAACTACACAACTTGAACGATTTAACCGTTTTGCAATTTGCTGATTTGACCGGCCCATGTCCTTGTACGCACAGACACATGCTTGTTCCTCACTTGACAACAATTTTCTACGAGGCATGGCCCACACAACAGCTCACAGACGTTCACACCCGCGCTTCTCTTATCGCACTGTGTCAGCTGATTCTCAAAGGACGTATCAGGGGTAGTGCTGAACGTGTAGAAAGCGCAAATCGACAAGTAACCATGGGTGCCTTTATACCAATTTCCACCCGACAATCATCTCATTTCTCTTTTTGTGTAAATTACGTGTGCCAGTGAAGTATTAGCAAACGATATGCCTTTATTTTGTACAGTATACAATATTACTTTGTAAATATATCACTTACATCCATCCCCAGCATTCTTGCCTCCTCCTATTTTCAAATGTCCCTCTGCCTTTATACCAATTTCCAGCACTGTACACAGTGAAGGGTTTTATACACTTAACAATACTGTTTAAGAAAACTCGTTTCTTGTTTATTAATGAGACGTTAACATGTGTTCATACAAAGTGCATGAAAACAAATATGTTCATACTTTTTGTAATAATGGCTATCTGTAGCTTATTATTATATAATATATTGTATTTGAATCTTTTGTCTCTATATATGTAGTAGATAAAACATCAAACGATGTATAGAAATAATTTGAAACCATTGCAATTAATATCTGTCATAATATATATAACAATTCGCAAAAAGTATCGATTTTTCTTAGGTGGTGCAGTTATTTTGTAACAGACTGTAATATATATATAATCGGTTGTTAAAACATTAGAATAACACTAGTGCTTATATGTACCGGTATCCATTTTTTAAATGAAAAATATTTATACCAAGTTGCATATCCCTAATTTGAGGAGGTCTGAGATAGCCTATTTTTAGCATAAAATTTGAACTTTTTACCTTTAGTATACTCGTGTTAATGAAAGAAAAAAAAAAACAGATCGAGGACAATGTTCAAAAGTTCTTTTCACACAGGTCATGCGTTTTTTACGTTATGATGACGCAGACAAGGTTGATTTCATGTTTGTAATATATTAGTTAAAATACCCGTTCGTGAAAATACGTGAAGATTAGATTCATGGAAAACATTTGAAAGGTATATTTGAGCACTCTTCCTCCCTCTTAGCATGCTCCTATGCATGGGCGGCGATTAGGAGGGGCAGAGGGGGGCATTTGCCCCCGCACTTTTTTGAAGTAACCCATTAATATATATAGTTTCATTTAGAAATGTAGTGTTTTTGTATGTATTATTAGTTCATAGAAAAAATATTGCCATATATTTGCCGTTCTACGAGTACGTATTGGTTGTGTTCCCGTGGAGTAAAGAAAAGTACAGGAATTGCGTTTTAATTGCCACAGAAAATAACACAAAATTAACCTATTGAAGCACAACAATTTCAGCATACTTTCATTTCTTACGAGGGCTCGATATGTTCGTCAGCCGCTTTGAAACTAATTGAGAGAACATTTCGCACAAAAAGAAGTCTTTCACAAGTTATTCTTTACTTGCACAAAGTTGACAGTTCCTAAAATGCAAGGGAAAAAGCGTAATAAGAAACAACTTTTATCTTTTCCATTGTTTTGTAGTGTAATATACGAGTGAAGTGGTGTGTTAGGGGAGTACGAGTGTATGTACAATTAAATTTAGAGATTTCAACATAATTCTGGGTTTTAGGATTATTTTGTATAACTGGAGTATGGAGTTATTTTAAGTATTGTTGTGTTTTGATGTGCTCCAAGAAAGTGAAAACTGTACCTAATGGCAACGAACATGTTTCGTGAAGTTGCAAAATCAAATATTTCTTTAAATGTAGTAGCATATGCTTGTAGTATTTACTGTCTTTCATTTTCTAAGAGTAATAACATACATTTAATAGCATGAGTGGAATTAAAAATTAAGCTGTTTATTAATCCCTGTTTCAATATAACTTTTGCAAAACAAGCATCATTATTCATTACTATGATTAATATTATCCTCTCTATTTATTTGTTTTGCTAATTTGTTATTCAATAATCTGATCACTCAGTTTTCCAAACAGAATTTTAAGATGTTCATGAGTAAGGAATCAAATCTCTTCTTACATTTTCGTTGTTTAAGAGTACAGAGGGCTACTACCTACTGGCGTTGCTCTTGTCAATTTACTTAATAAAATATGAAATACGATATACGGTATTTTAACTGAAAAAGATAGTATCCTACTAGTTATACAACCTTTCGTCAAACAAAATGTTAGAAACAACCAAGAAAAGTAACATTTATGTGCAAATATTCAGATCATGTCTTGCCCCCCCACTTTTAACGTCCAACCGCCGTCACTGCTCCTATGAATCAGCTAATGACAAAAACCCAGGTCGACTCTAGTCACATACATATTCGTTTTAAATAGTTCAATAATTTTCTCATCTTGGCTATTTGATAAAAGGAAAATAAGAAATTAAAATAATGAAGAAATTGATCTTCACCTGCTTAAAATGAAAATTTTCGAAAGCGCTGAGACTAGTGTCAACGTTCTCATATACCGAATTTGAGTTACGTGGCTTTTTGTCGTATATTTTGAACTCCGTTCTTCTTTTAGGATACACATTTTAAGGAAAGTAAATGATAGCAAACCCGTTTTGTTACTACAGTAGACTTCCAAACTATGCGAATTCTGTATTGAAACAGATTTACAACTTCCAGCTGCAATAAAGTAATCATGTGAGAAATGGAAACGGTTCATCTGACGTTGAATCCATATCAAAAATCGTTTATTGATGTCCCCCACAAATATTACTATATAGAAATTGATACTAAAACCAAAGTTCTACTACTTCTTACCACTTCCGGTTTCAGTAGAACGTTAAAGCTGAGATGAAATCTTTTCGAATACTGAATTCCTAAAAATAAAAAAAATCCGTTTGTCACCAAGACTGTTAAAAAAAATAGAGGATCTGCCACATGTATCCTCATCCTATTAACTCAATGAAGCCTCCCCCCCCTAAAAAAACAGCATCTATCAGAGCACCGAGTCTGATTGGGTACTCTCTTTCCTGCCATGAATGTTTGCTCAAAACATTGAGATCTTATTGGGTGGAGCGGGCAGAGTGAAGGCGGCGAAACTGTGACGTATGGCTTCACGATTTTGTTGTATAGGCAGATCCTTTATTTAATAACATCCTTGTTTGTCACTTCATACTTCCATTTTCGCTGCATGGGAAACAATCTTAAAACTGGTAGTAATATTTGGTTTCTACCATCTATGGTTGGAACAGAGGTGCAAAGTCTGAGATGCTAAGTATTCTTGCTGTACTGGATCCATGTCGAAAACTCGCTCCTCACTATTATCCTGATTTTGCTATGGTTATCAGCGCTGAAATTTAAAATCGTAGGTTCCTACTACTTCCGGATTCAATAGAGGCGGAAATAACACTTATTCCTGAGGTCACGGGCCGCGGTGGCTCAGTGGTAGAGCGTTCACTTCTGGTGTATGGGGTTGCGGGTTCAAACCCTGCATCTGCCAAGTGAACTTTGTGGTGGACAAACACCGCGTGCGTGGGTTTTCTCGGGGTTTATGTTGGTATTTTCTTATTTTCCTTCCAAAATAGTGTGTTTTCTTGGTGCAAAGATGGCATTGTAATGCATTTTTTGTAAACAGTCCGTTTCCAACTTTCACCCCAAAGACAACCGTTAAGAAAGGGAGGAGGAGGAAGAAGTGTCCTCACCGAGCGAAGAGGGTTCGTCGCGAGGAACAGAAGTGAGCAGAGATGGACAGTGCGCGGGTGGTTATGTGTAGTGCGTAAAATTAGCATTTTAACATAAACAATCCAATTTCTCATAAAACACATTGCAATACAACAATTGTGTATCAAGAACAATCAGCGTATATGCTTATTCAGCCATCAAGGGCAGTAGTGCAAGCCAATGTGTTTTTATCACGTCAATTTCGTGTTTCAATTATAAAACAAACAACCAATCGATCAAGTGAAACAATAGATTCAATTTATATATTTGGTTAACTTTATTAATCTACAATCATATATTTCTTTAATTGACTTATATATGTTATTCCACTTACTATATATATATATATATATATATATATATATATATATATATATATATATATATATATATATATGTGATAAATTAAATTACTATTGAATGCGAATGCGATCATTATTCAACTCGCGTATCCGTGAATGAACCTCTATGGAAATACAGTTCTGTTTATAAATTAACAGTGGTCCTCTAACTATTGCGCATCAATCACACATACCAAACATAACAAACACTCTCGTTTCCTCCCACTTTCTTTATTCCACCATTTCATTCAT
Organism: Thermobia domestica; assembly: GCF_964235325.1. NCBI lineage: Eukaryota > Metazoa > Arthropoda > Insecta > Zygentoma > Lepismatidae > Thermobia > Thermobia domestica. The sequence continues at coordinate 35,541 of NW_027656642.1, forward strand.
TACTCATCATCACAGTCTCCTTTAGCCTAGCCGGCATAACCGTGGGACGTAAAACTCAAAAATTTCATTATTCCTGAGGTTGAATTCACATAAGAAAACAGTTACAGTATACTTTACCGGTTGTGCACAATGGTAAGAAACATTGAAACCAAAAGTAGGAGTAGGCCTGTATTTGTACCTTTTCAGGTTGCAATAGAGAATATTACAAAAATGAAATCAACCTTGTCTGCAACATCATAACGCAGAAAACGCCTGAGCTGTTAAAAGAATTTTTGAACACTCTCCTCGATCTGTTTTCTTTCTTTCTTTCTTTCATTACGACGAGTATACTAAGGGGAGAAAGATTCTCAAACTTTATGCTAAATATAAAGTATCCCAGATTTCCTCAAATCAGGGATATGCAACTTGGTATAAATAATTCTCATTAAAAAAAAGAAATAGACACAGATGAGTATATATCTTAGTGTCTTCCAAAGTTTCCCTTTTAAGGATGGGAAAATGGGAGTTTTAAAATTGTTTTATTCATTTTCAAATTAGTGTTATCTGTCTCGCCATCATGGGAAACTTGTGAATCGTTAAAAATTAATTTTTAAATATAATTTTCACTATCCTCGAGAAGGGGTTATCATGTTAATTTCGTTAAAATGCATAAGGAAAGAGGGCTCAAAATTTATGCCAAAAATAAAGTACCTAACGAAAGCTTTAAGTTATTAACATGAAACTCCCTGTATAGACTTGAAGTTGCAAAATTAAACCTATTCGTAAGACATTAACTCCATAGTTGAAAACCGCTTCTCTATTTATTACCTTTTTACACAACTGTGATCAATGCTGAAACTGGAAAATGTAGATTTCCGACATTTCTTTTTCACATACAGGGATAAAATTCGAAATTGAAAGTTCTTTCTTAGAATGCTTCATTGATTCCGAAAGACCACTTCTCGATTTATCTTACCATTCTTTAACTACTAAGTGTAACTGGAAGTAATAGTATTTGTTTTTTCTCACGTCCGGTTCTAGTTGAAAATTACAGTGAGACGCTGAATCGATTTTAAAATATCGCTTGTCGTTTCTATTAACGTTTTTACTCTATGGTGATCAACGATAAAACCGGAAATGATTTGTTTCTACAATTTCCGGTTTGAATCGTGGGTTAACGGAGGTAAGACCTATTCTTGAACTACTGGCTCACTGAGTGAATTTCAAAATAATAATAATTTCTCGATAGATCTTACTGTTTTCGCTGTGATACCTCTCGACAGACGGACTGAAAGACGAGGACTTCCCATATTTGTGCAAAGAATACTTTGGAAGTATAAAAATCCTGATCGGATCAAGTGCTTATTATGGTCATTACAGATGGGTCAGCCAATTTCCTGTAATGATGAGATACGCAATTTTAGAGTTCATGTTTATATGTTGAGAAAAATATTATATCCACACAGCAAACAATGAGGTGTTAAAACGACTAACCACTTTAGTGTGATACTTGCGTGTTCTTTTAACAGCAAGAGCCTCGCCTTCCTACAATAATTGAAGTAATTAGTAATTGAAGCGCTTAGAGGATAAACGTGTTATGTTACATTTTTCGAAACTTTGAATTCTGGAGGTTCATGCACGTGTTATACGTTACTCATGGTATCTAACATACCATTTAGTGAGTACAGATCCCAGTGAAGAAATTTGGAAACGATAAAGGGTATATTTTCAAAAACATAATTATGAAAGTCAATTTTTGTTACCGAAATGTACAATATTTTTTTTAACGCTAGCCGAAGCTAGCTACCTTTTACGCGATTACGCCCTGTTTTAGGGAAGTGGTTTGTGAAGACTGAGGTTTGAAGCTCGAGAGGTGGTCTAAGCGCTTTATTATATAGGCCTATTTATTCATAGAATTGCAGAACTTTGCGTTTCTTAACATTTGGCGTGGAGAAGGAATGTTCACAGTTGACAAACAGTGTTGCCAACAGCCTCTGAAGAAAATAGGCTACATGATCTTCAGAAATAAGCCTTTTTACGCTAAAAATGGCTAGATTTTTGAACAGCCAACCTATATAACCCACATTGTAGATTTTAAATCCTTTTTTTGTGTCTAGGATTATAAGTGAGTTATAGTAAAATTTGATATGTTGGATTTTATTCGCTAAAGACTAAGAAACAATATAGATGACTTTTTAAATTGTAATAAAATTCATCAACAACTCATCTGGCTTGCGAAAATCTACAACCATATTATCAGTTTAATTGAAATAAGTCATCAACGATGACGTCGCAGCTAGCCGTCGCGTTGGAACTGGATGCACCATTATTGGATTGTGGATTGGCTGTGTTAGTATACCCTGCCATTGTACGAATTTTCAGCACATGAATCATCATGATTGCATTGAAAGTTTTCAGGCTAATAATCCTATTTTTTTCCCTTTAATAAACAAAAATAATCTCGTAAATCCGTAGGCGGGGAGAGAAAAGAATAGTTTCTTGCGTAATAAAACACCCTCAGTCTAGAGAAATCAATTAATACGATAATATATAATAACAAATAGGTTAACTTTTTTTTTTTAAAAAAGTACGCTTTATTTTCAAAGAAAAAGTATTTTAGAATTAATTTAACGGCTAATGAAAAAGCCGAAACTGGCAAAAGAGTTTGATAAAATAAGCTATATTTAAGGCTATAAGCATTTCGTAGATTTGTATGGCTAAATGCCTTTTCAAATAGCCTAGATTTAGCCAAAAATAGGCTAAATTGGCATCACTGTTAACACATATTGATACAGTAATGAATAGTTAGACATACATTTGTGACTGTCAGCCCGGCTACAAAACTACGTTTTGCACGAACAGTGTATTTCTTTTTTCAACTTTTGTTCATGCAACGAAATCATTATTTTACTCATAGAAAAGAAAAGCTATTTTTCTTGTGATGAGAACTTCAACTCTTTCTTTGTCTGCAGGTGTTCTTCAGTTGCTCTTATCGTTTCTCACGATAGAACCGAGAACTTGTTGTTTTTCAATACAACGCTTATCGTCTGGACAAAGTGCTTCGTAGCAGCCAACTCATTTTTTTCTTTCCCTAAAAATAGTTACCAACTTATAGTTTTCGTTACCATGACTGTTCCATATATATTTTCTTCATAACAACATTTATTAAGATTGGGAATATTTTTGGACACGAAGTTGATATTGTGTGTGAACGAACTTTCGTCGTCTGTCTTGTTCCCATGTACTCATATTACGTCATCGTTCCTACCGTGAGAACAGTGTTCATGGCTGTAGGAGTCGTAGGTGAAATGACTCATTCACACAATTACCAACGTTCGCTCCTTCCCACTGAACTGCTTTACGTATAACAGTAGTGTATAAAAACCTAATAGTTATGCAAAGAATGTACTAGTTCAGACTGCAACATTTTTTTAACTATCATTTCCAAGCTTCGCTCCCACGGGACCGAAACAAATGTTGCCAGTGTTCTCCATTATACCGTCATATTTGCATTGTGTATTAATGCAGAAAACTTTAACATTTCTTTATTATTTTGTACAACGCACTACCAACCCTAAGTATAGCGAACGGGTTGTTCCCAAGCGTTAGGAGAAACGAGGAGTGAACCCAAGTCATCGTAGGAAGAAGGAACGAATAATCAGGAATACTTAAATATGTAAGAAGAATTTTACCTTGGTGTGAAGCTAATAAGTGAACGATCATTTTTTGAGAATGTAACATTTCTCTGGAGTCAAGGAACTTCATCGTCAATTAGTGCTCCCAGTATCTCCCCATTCGCCTTGTCCTAATTACGCAGTGAAAGTCTCATCTCAGTGCGAATCATAAGTTTATAGTGCAAGTGATATCAAATACAAGGGTTATGTTTCTAGTGTTTTTATATAGTGAGCGCATATCTACGTTTACTATGCAATGTTAAGTGTTCCATTTTTCATTATTTCGTTTATTTGATTGCGTCAGCGCAACTTCTTCTGTTTGAGCGTTTAAGCTCTACAAAGTGAAAATTTTGTGTGTTGTTAATATATATCTCTCATTTCACTCCGTATCCACATATATGTTTAATAAATAGAAATTCTCTAAGGAAATACTATCGTCTTCATCCATGTGTGTATGAATCCCTGCGAGCAGTCGGCTTGCCAGTTACGTACATGTATACGTGTACATACACAAAAGTAAGTATAATACAACCTGAGTCTCCAAAACGCCAACGTTGCTCATGTCAAATCACTTCCCCATTAGCAAATGCCGCTACGCGCTTTCGGTCCTCCATCTACAACGGCGGCACGGCCGCTCGAATGTGTAAGCAAATGCGGATCAGTTTCGGTATTCGGGCTGCTGTCGCTAGTGCGTTTGGTGGCTAGATTTCGTATTCGGACCGAAGGCGGATACCCAGCGATTGGTCTTTTCTGACTAAGAGGCGATATATGGACAACGGACCGCCGTCTGATTTGCCGCCTTGTTCCGAAAGCTTCGGTTCGATGTATTCGCTTTGCGTTTGTCAATTGTCTATAACAGTCCGCGTGTGGGATTTTCCAAGACATTGTGTTTGTATGTAGAGTATTACATTCGTGTATGTACATTATTACATCATGTGCGTTTTATTTTCAGTTGTTTGCTTTGATGATGATAGTTTAGCTACAGTACCAGATTGTTGGATTGTAGAACAAGGCACAGAGTGCAAATGTGCACGGCCAACAACTGGTAAAAATTCGAATATATTTCATCGATGTGTGATTTTTCATTTCAATCCTGAGCAATCCTGGAAACAGTACAAGATAAAGAAGCTTTACACCTGCGGTAAGTATATTTCATTTTATATATTATGATAGATAATGATGATAGATATGAGAGAGAGAGAGAGAGCATTGGCGGGATAAGCGCGAACTCAAAGCGGAACTATGGCGAGGTCAGCCCTAAAACCGCCAGCGATTCGCTGGCGGTATAAGTGTAATTTCGTTGACGATACGCCAACGGTAGCCGCCAGCGGTCCGCCATTTCGTGGCTTGATGTCGCTTGAGGTCCGCCAGCTATCCGCCGGCGCCTTGCTAATGGGGTTGTTATATTTCAATATTGTAAATCTGCGCCTGAACAGAGTCAGAGTCTGGACCAGAATTGTTATTAGCTGTTTCCTTAGGGAGTTCTCCGGAAGCCAGCACCCGAGGGAAGCGGTAGGTAGCACATTCTCTTAGTTGTTATGAAATCCGTGCAACAAGAGTTGGCTTCTGACAGTTGAGTAAAGCACGCGGAGTATTGGTGGCTTTGTAACAGACACTGAAGCTCTGGTGACATTTAACAGGCCAATAAGCTTATAATCGTAAAAATATAACAGGAACGTATGGTTTCCAAATAACAACAACAATAGTATTCGAAATATTTATCTATCAGATTCCAACTCCAGATTGTACAGAAGGGAAAAAAATAAAAATAAAAATAATAATGAAACAGAATATTTTAAATCCAAACCAATAGTTTATGTTCATTATTCTGTCCCTTTTCTACATATTACCTGCAAATACTATTTGGAATAAATGTTTTATATTAATAATGTTTCGTCTGTTGATTAAAGTTTCAAATATTTAAGTTTCCCCCCTTTGTTTTTTTTAAAAAAAAAGATAAAAGCTTGCTGTATACTAAAGGACTTGAATCGGTGATCATGGAAAATTGGAATGTTTAGATGGTACACAATAAATAAGCCTGCCATATTTTATTCATGAGAATACGGGACACCTTTGTCCCCCCCCCCCCAAATTTTCCAACACAATCCTTTGAGCTATATCTCTGGTTATGAACAACAGCATGATAAGTGAAAGTTCCCTCAGCTTAAAGCTACTTTTCTCTATTCATTCCCTGCAATTAATTGTACAGAGTAAAGATATTTACAATGCAAGTAGAAAACAATCGACTTAAAAAGCATAAAGTTGACGTGTTATAAAAATGATTTTCAGGAAAACAATGTGCAAATAATCTCGTTTTATTTAAATCAGTGATACAATCTACTTTCTATATTCTTCGTGCGTTTATTAAGACGAATTTATTTAATTATTTACATGACTGTAATGCTAAAATTATATTTGCTAAAATTATATTTGCTAGTTTAATCTGATGAAAACTTACCTGGTTTTTCTCCTTGTAGTGTGTTTGATTGTCAGGACCGCATTTACACATTTCGGAGTCCCAAACTAAAGCACAATTCTGCGCCACTAGCCAATTATTTATAATTTTTGGTATTTTCCATTGTGTGCAATGGAAAAAGTAGCATGGCAAATTTTTTGTCAAGTCGATAGTTCAATTTCGTTGCTTTTAGAAGAGGGTATTTCTCCTTCAAATTGGAAGAAAATGTGCACTTCGTTTTAGATATTCTCGTTGATACAAAATTGAAACACTTCACCTGTAATGTAGGCTATTATCAACAATATCTCAGCTGGTGCACTTTATCAAAGATTTTGGATCCGGTTGACTGCTGACGAACAACTGCAACTCTGCGCTGTGAGTTTATTCGCTTGCTCGCTATGAAATCAGAGAGAGCGGTGTGATAATTTGATCCAAGCTGTTTCATGTCACAGCTTATTGTTAATTTATTACTAACAGGGCCACAGCTATTGTCAATTTTTTAATTTTTTCTCTTTTTTGATGCGCTAATATTGAGAGGAGAAACGAGACGGTATTAAATACGGGACATTTGCTTGTCCCGACAAAATTTACGGGGAATCGGGACGGATCCAAAATCGGGACTGTCCCGTTTTTTACGGGACGTCTGGCAGGCTTAACAATAAAACACTACAATACGAAGATGAGTTACAATATGCTAATTTGGTAAAAGTACCCATTTAAAAGCAAATCACGAACACAAAATGCTTGATCATTTCGCATATTTTGTGGCTTATTTCTATTTAATTCTTTGTTTACGTGTCAAATGTTTAATACGTGTTCATATTAGGACTGTTCTATATGTATAGTAAGCAACACTACAAGAGTTTTGAATTGTAATACCAATAAAGTATAAAATTCCCTCTCTCTTTGTAGATTTCGGTGCGCGTTTGCTACGTTTACGAAAAAGAAACTTAGAATTGTGCGATGAAAATTTGACTATGCTTTGAAAGCCAAAATGTATTTCAGCGTCTTATTAACTCGGTGCGTTGCACTCTATGTATTTATGTAAAATATTGATACGCATCTATGTATACAGATGTCTTGTGCTTATTGTAAAGTCAGCGGTGCTGTTTATAGAATGATTAAACTGGATCCTTTTTTAAACAAAATATTCCAAGAAAACTTACCTCCACCTGCATTTTTCCAAGAGAAATTAATTATGGAATATTATAGGGTTCTTACTGAAATATTCATTCATAAAGAACAAGGTAAATAGTCAGTCTGACAAAATTACAATTTTTGACGCTCTTGCTGGTAAACGGCCTCGTTTTTGAGATCCAAAATCATCATCATCTTCTTCTTCTCAGATCAGTAGTGAACTTTCGATTGGTTTGAGATAGTTATTTACTCTTCCCTATCTTGAGCCGATTTTTTTTATTTCCCTGTACATTTTCTAACCTACGTCTTGTATTATTGGTCCATATGGAAGTGTTTAATTACGGCCTCATTCTAGATATGTTTCCTTCTTTTCTTCTTCCTGTAGCTAATAGCATGATTCCTCCATCTCTCATAATGTGTCCACTTGTTCTATTTCTTCTTCCCGAAATATTCTTCAGTACATTCGTTTTTATTTTTTGCAGGCCCGTAGCCAGGGAGGGGCTAGAGCGGGCAATGCCCGCTCTAAAATATTTTTTTCCGCTCTAAAAAGGACATTGTCCAGAAGTTTCAAATTGTTTCAGCAAATCCCAAATAGGAAAATCTTGTGATTTTATTTACTAAATAAAATTGAACTTAGCGCGCATTTACTACTACTAACAAATGAAATTGAACGTGGCGTATATTTCTACGAAAAACAACAGTTATTCTTATTGCTAGATATACTCAATAATCTCCCATGTATTACTTTTCCTCATTCCAAGAGTTTGAAGAATCACAACCATGACAAGCATTCAAGATGTTGGACAAGATGCCCTTCCAAGGAATACCCATATGAAAATTGACCCCAAAACAGGCTATGTTTCATGAATGTGAGTGCCTGGCTTGTGTATGTGTAACATTGCAGGTAAAAAACATTTCTTTTGCCGACTTGACAGTACAAGACTCACGTGTGCCTGTAATTAACGTGTAAAACATGCAACATATCCATGTTCCTTACAGTGCAAGGAAAACGTATGTCTCATATATGAAAATGGTACCGAAACTGTGATGTCTGGAGAAAACGTACATGGGCCTCTAGAATAGTCAGATTAAAAAAAGTGGAAAATTCGGAAGTTTTGTTTATTGTAAAAGCGGCAACAATGCTATTTTTCACGTGATTTGAGTCTTTGCGCCGAGCACCCACGAAAATAAATCAATGATTGAAAAATGTTTCTAAATAGCAGTTTGCATCGGCTCACTTTGTTTTCTGAGTGGCTCTGAACCATTTGTTTCACGATTTGTTTACAAATATACGGAATGAAGAGAACGTTAACTCCTTATATGCACTCAGAGAAAAAATCAAGAGGCAGCAGAACACTGAACCTATTATTTTAAAAAGATATTGTCACACACCATTATAATTGCGCGCAATAATAAGTAGCAGAGTGCTTAGCGAATTTCCAGAAGGAAACAAAAACGGTAGAAAATGAACTACAGGCAAATGTACCTCGCCAGACGTTTCCAGCTACTCTACCGACTATTATAATGCCATAAATATGAAGCAGACATCAATCAAGTCATTTTTCGTTGCAAAAGTTATCGAAAATGAAACTAATTCAGAAGCAGGGTCATCTGTATCAACATGTGTAGAAGATCAAGAAGAAACTAAACGTCAAACATCTGATTTCCACCATGTTGGTGTTGATTTCCACCATATATCAGACCTTGGCGATACAAAACCCGCTCAGCCGCATCTTGCAAATTTTCCAGGTTCCAGCATTTCTGGTTCAATTCGACGATTTCGTCCAATATGGTACAAAACGTAAGATTGGCTCAAGTATTCTTTTATGTTAGATGCTGCCTACTGCTTCCCATGTCGGAAATACCCGTCAAGAAACAGTGATCCCTCATTTGTGCAGAATGGTTTTAGAGACTGGAAGCATGCAACCGAGAAAAATAAGGGAGTTTTTCGTCACTCCGATTCTGAAACTCATAGGGACGCTGCGGCTTGCTACTTGGAGCAACGGAAACGTGAGGACCTAGGGAAAACTGTCGTGAAGAAGGTGTGTAGTAATGTAATTATGAATAATAGGTACTATGTGAAAAGTGTGATGGAAGTGTGTTATTCAATTCTTGGCTGTGAATCAGTTGTCCTTTAGGCAGTGGTGCCCCCCTCATATCCATGACGCATCCCCCTCAATTGTCTATCCGTAGGTGTTCTTCCATGAAAAAAAAATATTTTCGATTAATTTTTACACCCCATCAAACATATTTATATAGAGTTTTAACCTCCCCAAATATTTCAATGACGCAGTTTGCGTCATAGCCCCCCTTTGTGGGCACCGCTGCTTTAGGGGAGATTCTGGGTGTGAGCAACTCGGAAAACAATCAAGTGGTTTGTTCTTAAATTTGTTTGAATTTAGTATTCGTAAAGATCCGAAATCAGCAGAAATTGTCAAAACTATCCCTGCCAATGCAACATACACTAGTCCGGATATTCAGAATGAGATAATTCATTTCATGGGAGAATCTGTTAAGAGGAAAATAGTAAATGAAGCAAACGAAAGTGTACATTTTGTTCATTACTTGCAGATGATACCAGAGACAAGCAACGAATCGAAGATTTGTCTGTCGCAATTAGGTACCTTGTGAATTTTAAAGTGCAAGAAAGATGCTTAGATATACTGAAGTTGGACAAGCAAGAAGCTGCCAGCATTAAGAACGCCATTTTAGATTGTTTAAGAAAAGTAGAATTCAAAACCGACACGATAAGTGCACAGTGCTACGATGGAGCACCTGTCATGTGTGGACAGAAAAATGGAGTGCAAGCTGTTTTGTCTGAGGATTTTAAGAGGAACATTTTGTTTGTTTACTGTTTCAATCACCAATTACATTTAGTTATTTGTAGAGCTATTGGCACAATTCCTGAACTTAACGAGTTCTTTGATTTTTGTCAACAACTATATTACTTTTTCAGAAAAGGACGCGTTGTAGCAGATTACGCAGGAAGGGGTTTAAAGCGATTGTTGGAACAACGTTGGATGACGACAGGTTTCACATAATAATCGCACTGATGGCAATTCAAACTTCTCGTGAAGAACACGCCTCGACGAAAGTTGAAGCTACTGGTTTACTACATTATATCTCCACTAAGACTTTCTGTTTCCTTACTGAGTTCATGTTCAGGGTTCTTGGATATCTAAAACCGACAAACGCACTGCTACAAAGAAGAGATTTGGACATTGATGGCGCTATGAAGGTAATAGGATCGGTAATGGAACAGCTCAGGTCTTGCCGGCAAGACGAAGGAATATTTGAAAATAACCTTCACGCTGCAATGAAGGCATATGCCTTAAACACTTCGATTCAGCAACCATTGAAACGCAAATGCACACTCCCCAGTCGCTTAGCTGATTCGGTTGTTGATTTGAAAGGCATAAATTTGGAGAAGGGAAAGGGAGACGAGAAGGAGCTGAAAAGATTATTCTGAGAAATTCGGAGCAGATTCAGTGAGACAGGAGCAGCTGTGATTGGTGCCATTCACCACTTACTGAGCGAGAAAAGAAGTGAAGAAAATTTGAAATCTCTGTGTGATGTAAAGTACAAAGACCTGCATTGCAAAGTGCTTCAGAATTTGAAGCAAGAAATAGATCTAGCAAATCGACTGATCAACAAGACATCATCTCTGGAAGAGCTCACAAAACAAATTGGAAAATATGGCGAGGCTTTCCAGGCCTAAAGATGCTTACAGAAGCTGCTCTAATTATTCCGTCTTCTACGTCCACGGTCGAAAACTGCTTCTCACATCTGACAGCTCTCCTTCGACCTTAACGCCTGTCTATGGGACATGAAAGAAAATCGGACCTCGTTCTCCTGGCTTACAACAAAGATATTCTGCGTGCACTAGATCTAGACCAGCTTGTAACTGAATTTGCGAAGTGCTCACGTAAACTCCTTTTGATGTAATTACTTACATAAGAACTGTAAAAAAATATTTATTTTACTTATGTCAGGGTTGTTTCTTAATTTTTATACATAAAAATATTCCTTAATCTACTTGTAATAAAAGTATTGTAGTTCCAAAATACTATAATTTAGATAACAGTTAATAAATGTTCCTAAAATAAATTATTATTCTTTACTTTTAGTATTACTTAGTGCATTAAAATATATATTGAATTATATACCATCATTTTAACGAAAAATGTTAATGATGATATTTGATAGTCGTGGATTTGGTATTGTAATATTATCACCATAATAAAGTGTTTCAACTTTCTTATAGATTCCATAAATAATAAATAAATATATATAAATGAACATAGACATTGACAACGACAAGCGCCTCAAGGAACAGAAACTATATATATATATATATATATATATATATATATATATATATATATATATATATATATATATATAGTAGGTATATATACATTATATATTAGAGAGAGAAAGAGTTTTTGTGGTCCCTCCCATTGCCCCCTCAGTATTCATCATTGCCCGCCCTAAGCAATCAGGCTGGCTACGGGCCTGTTTTGTTGCTATTTTCAGTGCTCTTTCATTTGATATCTTATTCTAGTAATTCTCAACTGGTGTATCACTCAGTCCCATGAGGTATGTCGCGAAATTTACAAATTAAAAATACATTTTATGCTGTTTAGAAAGTCTCTATAGGCCTATAATGATGCGTGAAGTAATTTTATTGTATAAAATTTGGAGGAAAATACCCAAAATAAAGCAGGTAGAATAAAATACATTAACAAACCGAGTCAAAAAGGCATGGTTGTCAACCATAAGGCTACGTGTTAATGAACTCTGTGGTATACCCAAGCGAAGATATTACATTAATTTTAGTTTTAGGGATGAATAAATGGATTAAAATTGGATTTTCGATATAAATAGATCGGTATTCCAGACGCTTGTCTGTCTTTCTCCAATGCTGCACTGTAGAAAGAGTTTCAACGTACTAAATAAACGTTATATCATTTCTCAGACAGTTATCAAGCTTATGCTTAAAGCATTACTCTCCTTACTCAAAAGGATAAAGTTATGTAAGCCCTACCTTATCAGTATAATAAATGTCGTACTTTCTGAAAGCGTATACATATTGATGGTTGCAACTTAGTTAAACGTTTAACCACCTTATCCATGGTTGAACGTTGATCTGATTTTTTTGGAATACATTTTGACTGCATTCATCTTATTTATACGGTAAACGTTTAACCATTTCGTCCCAATTCACTGAAGCTGATTCGATATATGTTTAGCAGAGTTGCCACACACGAAACTCGTGATGATGCCAAATACCCTAAGTTATGCTAGATTTTTCTAAATTTTGCCGTATTTTTAAATGATCTATCTACACTAATTTTAGAGCCCCACCCTCACTTATCTCCATTATTTTAATGATGTGATCTAACTGTATTCTTGTACTAAAGAATTAACATGAATCTGTAACGAACGATAGTGATATAAGTTTTAGAAGATTGTGCATTTTATATATTCAATTGCAGTTTATAAATACAGTGATTTAAGTTTTCATTTGTATCTTTCTACTTTATATTTTACAAAAAAAAAGTTCATTGTTATTTAGGTACACAAAAAATAGTTTATTGTTATTTAGGCACACAAAATAGTTTATTGTTATTTAGGTACACAAAAAATTGTTTATTGTTATTTCGGTAAACAAAAAATTGTTTATTGTTATGTAGGTGCACAAAAATGGTTTATTGTTATTTACGTACACTAAAAATGGTTTAAACACCGTGTGCGTGGGTTTTCTCGGGGTTCTTCCGTTTCCTCACACTTTCTTCATTCCACCATTTCATTCATTTCTTATCTTCACCGTCTCCTTTAGCTAACCGGCATAACCGTTGGACGTAAAACTCAAAGATTTCATTTCATTTTCATTTAAAAATGGTTTATTGTTATTTACGTACACTAAAAATGGTTTGTTATTTAGGTACACAAAATGGTTTATTGTTATTTAGGTACACAAAAATGGTTTATTGTCATTTAGGTACACAAAAATTGCTATATTTTATTCACGCTGAGAAAAATCCGTTCTCCGGACAGCAGTATATTGTACAAATATACGGAATCCTCTTGCTTACTACAGAAAGCAGTACGGAGCTTACGTTATCCGTATACTACATAGGCCGTTGCAAGGTGTATGAACAGTCTTCCTTATATTACATACATATATGTATGTTACCTCCGTCAGCTATATATTATATACGTCCATTTGTATGTGAGATCCTGACCGCCTATATTGTTCCATACACAAAGTACGTACAGATGGAACACTTATACAGAAAGTGTTATAAAACATGCGTTTTCAGTTATACGTTTGCTGTACGTTAAGTACAAAAACTACAGGATTTACAAATGTAACATACGATTTTACGTACGCCACATAATTTTTTTGCTCCGTGTAGGTACACAAAAAATGGTTTATTGTTATTTAGGTAAACAAAAAATGGTTTATTGTTATTTATTTAGGTACACAAAAAATTGTTTATTGCTATTTAGGTACACAAAAAATGGTTTATTGTTATTTAGGTAAACAAAAAATGGTTTATTGTTATTTAGGTACACAAAAATAGTTTATTGTTATTTAGGTACACAAAAAATTGTTTATTGTTATTTAGGTACACAAAAAATGACTGGTCTTTCAAAACTGCCTCTGCCTGCCCGTTTGCTTCCCGAAGAAATTAAAGCTGACCTTGTCCTTATTTCGATCCCACGATAAGCTGTAAGTTCACGTCTCATATAGTCTTTGTTGAAAATGACGCCAGGAGCGCGAGGCTCAGTGATAGAGCGCTTACGTCTGGTGCGAGGGGTCCTTGATTCGATCCCAGTCCAAGTAAGTTTGTAGTGGACATGTTTTCCGTAGGTTTTCTCTGTGTACTCCTGTTTCATTCCATTTTCTCATTCCACCAATTCTTCCATCATTATTCACTTACTTTAATCATCGTCTCCCTTAGCCTAACAGGCATAATCGTGGGACGTTAAACTCAAATATTTCATTTCGAAGATTTTAAAGGAAGAGACGCTAAAACTCTAGTTTAATTTAATATTAGGGCTATTAAATAATAATAATAATAAAAATAATGACTTACTAGGATGACGTCGTGAACTGGGTCATCAAAACCGTTTTATGTTTTCAATTATCTTGTAGCAGTGCAGTGTATCTTCCAGGGATACTTTCAGGGGGTCTCCCCGAACCTAGTGTTTCCCAACCGACATCCCAAAGCTAAGATAAATTAAAATTAGAGATAGACTTACTATAACTTTCAATGCGAATTTAAACTACACTGAGCTTTTGAAGGCCAAGCATTACTTCTATGTCTTTTGAGTTTCAATATCTTTACCATGCAAAACAGTACGCTTTTGTAGGACTATCTTTAATAGTCTGCAATCTTAACTATATATAAAACTACATGAGCTGACAAATTGTTGAGCACTTCCTGTAGGACTACAATGATTAAATTTGGCATGATTGTGGAACAAACCAACAGAAAAAATGCCAAAAGTGAATATTTTTATCTTCTAGGGGGTCTAAAAAGAGGATAAACAATTTCTCCATGTTATTTAAATGGGCCTTTTGTTGGACATATAATCTCATGTTTTAGGTACTTAGAATTGGAATAAAAACTTGAAATTCGGTATGCTTGTACGTTTTCGTTAGCGTTACCTAAGTGAGTCATCAGAAACGAAAATTTCCAACGTTAGAATGGTTTTTATGGGGAACTGAAAAATCTTTCCCATATTATTTATATGGAAGGTCTTCTACAACCCAAAATGTTTAGGCACTTCCGTCAGGATTAGGATGATGAAATTTGGCATGATTGTAGCCCTTCAGGACTAACCGACAGGAAAATTGCCAAAAGTTAATATTTTTAAGTTTTAAGGGGTCTAAAGGGGAGTGAAGAAATTCCCATGCTATCTAAATGGAGGTTTTCTTGGGATACAAAATCTTATCTTGTAGATAGTTGAAAAAGGAAAAAAAAAAACGATAGAATTGTGGGTTGAAGGGGTGCGAGGCCATAGGCGAGCAAAGACAGTGTGTGGGGCGAAACCCCCGGATGGACAGATTCAGGAAATATGAAGAGCAAGTCCACGAAATTCATTGTTGATGCAATGGCCGATAGATAAGAAATGCAATGCCGTAGGCCAAGCAGACTCGGGGGTCTGGGGGCGGAGCCCCCAGCTAGCCAAAGGATAGTCATTTTACGAAATTGGTTCAATTTCCAACGCCACTTTATACTTCTGCATCTCGTAGCTGGTTTCAAACTCGACTCCCCGCGCACTTTTCTCTTAGATGTTTCGCTTGCGATCGCTTTATATTGATATGAAAACAACACTCGCTAATTATTACAAACACAAACTACTCCCTTTCAAATAAAGTTTGATATGTGTTTTAATTTTCTCTGAACATCTTCCTTCAGTAAAAGACTCCGTTCTTTATACTGGAAAGAGGCATTGATGGTGTGATTTGATTTCCGATGACCATCACATTTGAAGTTTTGTCTTTAATTTGAAATTAGGAAATATCACTGAAATGCAATCAAAGATTCCGATGTTGACTAAACTCAACATAGTTGCAGACTCTGAACTGCTTAGTTTAGAGTGCGATCTTTATTGTTGACAGTCATTCAATGAATCAATTAGGATACATAACGTACTTAATGTGCAGAGACGATTCAGATGATGAGAAAGCATATTGTACTGAATTCAACTCTAATGTTATGAAGGTGGTCCACTCAATCGTATCTCCAGGTGAAAAATACTAGGGATGGCCACAAAGTTCCAGTTCCGGCGGAACCGGTTCCGTTCTTGGAGATCAGGTTTTCAGAATCGGTTCCGAAACTGGTTCCAGATCGGGATCCGGAAAAGCCAATTCTGGAACGGGGTGTTGGGAACTGGTTACAGACCTGGATCCGAAAACCCAGTTCCGGAACCGGATCTTCGGAACCGGTTTCAGGCCTGGATACGCAAATCCGGTTCAGGAATTGGATCTTAGGAACCAGTTCCAGATTTGGATCCGAAATCCCCCAAAGACCCGTAAAGGAGGCACAAACTTGACCTTCAAAACACTGCGAAGAGGACCACGCGCTGGTGTCCTTCGCCCTGGTCAATTCCGTTCACACGTTCCTTCTTACGAGGCGACTTCGTACATAAATTCAGAACCGGTTCCTGAACCGGTTCCAGACCTTGATCCGAAAACACGGTTTGCAGAACCGGATTTTAGGAACCGGTTCAGAACCTGGATCCGAAAACTGTTCCGAAACCTGATCTTTAGAACCGATTCAAGACCTGGATCCGAAAACCGGTTCCCGATCTTCTAGAACGGAATCCGTTCAGAGCCCGAAAACCTGTTATACTAGGAGCCGGTTCCGGCCATCCCTAGAAAATACTAGAATTTCACACTAATAAAAATTGTCCTATCTTTATTAGGCTTCATTGTATTGTATAATTTTCCTATAATCAATTGACGAGTTTTTCTCGTTTGCGTTAAACCTACTTGATGGAAGAATTATTCGATTTTTGTTTTTGGAAGGAAAATTCGTTTTTCGTTTACCGGAAAAAGTTTGTTTTCCGAAAAAATATCGCTTTTTCTTTTTCGAAATTTTTGCTTTTAAAAATTTTCTTTTCATTTCCGAATTTTATTTTATTTATTTATTTTTTTTAATTATAGGATTAGTGTTTCTTCTTTTAGTACTTGCTTCTGTTTGAGATGTTAAAAATAGTTTCTTTTTTGGTTTATGATTCTCATTTCAGAAAATGACCTCGTCTAGAAAAATAATCTCGAAGGTTAGGACTTTCAAAAGCAATTTTCATAGCAGAAAAAGAAGGGAAAAGGTGCTAAAATAAGTCAAAACGAACTGTAACAGAAATGTTATTTCCCTCAACTATTTTTGCTATTGCCCTTTCATATAATTGGAATAACCTTAAATGTAATTGAATACATAAACTATGGATCTCTATATCATATTGGATAGAATACATTCCTGTCTTTCCTGTATCAAGAAGGAAAAAATATACAAAGCTGTTACTTAAGATGAAGCATTTTTAAGTTGTAAAATGTAAGTGCCTTTGTATTTGAAGAAAAAAAAAGTTCTTGTACTGATAGATGGTAACCACTAGACCAGCGGGCAGGGCTTGAAATCTTTTCTTGGGATCATAAAATTATATATTTAACACATTCATCGTCATGTGTATCACAGATGATACACAAGGCGTCTTCCGTTTGGGCTTCATGTATCATTTCTGATATACATCCATGGTTTCTGTTATCACCACGTGTATATGTTCTGACACACGAATACGTGTTCGGGCGAAACATTCCAACAGCAATAAGTGTGACCTGAGGTGAATATTTTGCTTTTAGTAAGGTCTGTGAAAATCTTGGAGCAGTCTAATATTGCTCTAAATATCAACTTAACTGTGAATGTAAAGTTACAAAAATTTGTCTGGCGATTAATGTGTTAAAAAAAAAGGTTTGGCACCTCCTAGTACCTTTTTCGTTCTATGACAATCAATATTGTAACTGGAACTGGTAGTAAGTTTCTATCACTTCCACTTATTGTAACTGGAGGTAGTAAGTTTCTATCACTTCAACTTATTGTAACTGGAGGTAGTAAGTTTCTATCACTTCCACTTATTGTACTTGGAGGTAGTAAGTTTCTATCACTTCCACTTACTGTAACTGGAGGTAGGAAGTTTCTATCACTTCCACTTATTGTAACTGGAGGTAGTAAGTTTCTATCACTTCCACTTATTGTAATTGGAGGTAGGAAGTTTCTATCACTTCCGCTTTTAATGAAGTAATAAACTCAAGGGATGGAAACTACTAATGTGACGCAGTAACCATATCAAAAACTGCTTCCCGCTATCATTTTTTCACTACGACGATCAGTGTTGAAACTGGAACTGGTAGTTTCTCACCACTTCCGGTTGACATAGAGAGATAAAGATCAAGATGACAATCTTGGGATTGGATTCATATATAAAAACATATCTCGCTCTCTCTTACCATTTTTGCTCTGTGATGATCACTACTGAAATTAGAAGTGGTACTAATTTTTACCAAAGGATAAAGCTTGGAGATAGTCTATACTTAAGGTACTGAATTTATGCTTCTCTCTAACTATTATCGTGTATAACTATTATCGTGATCAATATTGACACCAGAAGTTGCAATATCTTTCTCCCACTTACTGTTTTAGTACAGAAACAAGTGAGTTATTTCACGGTATGTGTGAAACTACGGTATGGTTTCGATATATGCGAACTCAATACTTAAGCTTGCACTAGTACAACTATAATTCCTGGTTGCAATAGAGTAATAAGATCAAAGATAGAACCTGTTCCTTGAATGCTGAATCCATTTCAAAAAGCCATTACTCGCTATCTCTTACCAGTTTTGTTCTACGGCGATAACGGTTGAAACCCAAAATGATTAATTTGAACCACTTCCGGCTTGAATAGAGTATTAAGGGAGGAGATGGAATCTATTCTTGGGACGCTGAATCGATTCCAAGAAACCGCTTCTCAATATCTGTTACCGTTTTCGCTTTGGTACCTGTCGACAGCGTATATCTCTCACCGTTTCTACTCTATGGAAGTAGCAATTAGTAAACTTCAACACTTCCGCCTTTGTGGAGTGTTGCGGATTGTGATGGTATGTCCTCCTCAGACCTTGAATCTATTCCAAGAAAACTGTTTGTCGCTATGTATTTCCATTATTGTTCTGCGACGGTAAAGGTTAAAACTTGTGGTCGTTAATTTGAACCACTTTCCCGTTTGAATATAGGATTGAAGGAGGGAATAGAACCTATTCTTGGGCCGCTTATTCTTTGCGAGAAATCGTATCTGAATTTCCCATATAGTCTTTGCTCTGTGAAAATCAGTATTGAAATCAAAGTATTAGTTTTGATTGAATCAGCGTCTATTCAGACGCTGTATCGATTGAAAAAATCGTTTTTAGCTATCTATTACTATTTTTGTTTTATACAGATTAATCTTGAAAAAGAAAATGATAAATTTGAACAACTTCCGGTTTGAAAAGGGGGTTTGGAGAAGATCAAATTTATTCTTTTGAAAGCTGAATCGATTGCCAAAAAAAAAAAAAAAAAAAAAAGATATCGCTTACCGTTTTTATTCTATCAGTATTGAACCCAGGAACAAAAGTAAATATAAACAATTTTTAGTTTTGGTAGAGTATTGTGAATAGTCATAATATGCTATATTGGAACGCTAAATCGCTTCTCGCTATGTGTTACCGTTTTCGTTCTATAGTAATAAAATTTAAACCAGAAATTGGTAAATGAACCACTTCCGGCTTGAATAGAGAATTAACGGAAGAGACGAGACCTATTATTGAGGGCTCTGAATCGACTGCAAGAAACCGCTTCTCAATATCTGTTACCGTTTTCGCTTCGGTACCTGTCGACAAGCAGATGGACGAAGCCGTTCTGTAAGACTTCCAACACTTATGCATTGCATAGGCTGGAAGTGTAATAACAGTGAAAATTCTTCTCGGGACATTGAGTTGGTTCTGGGAAACCGCGTCTCGCAATATATTCCCGTTTGTGCTGTGAGACGGTTAACAATGTAGCCAAATCTCTATCATTTCCGGATTAAATAAAAAGCAAATCAATTAGATGAATCTATTCATATTAAAAACCTGCGTTTCTCGCTTTCTCACTGCTTTTGTTCAAGCGCCTGTCGACAGACGAATGGACGGAAATGGAGACAAACGAACACAGCATTTCTATAAGACTTCCTATATTTATGAAGGTAACCAAGAAAGTTTTGTCGCTTTTTGTGGAGGTCTGTGTTCAATTGGCCCTCACAACGTGAATTGAATGCGAATGGAGATAAGGCGAAGGTCAGTTGTGGTGTGGGTATATCCAACGTACTACCTGGTTGTGGCAATTCAGTTACACCGTGAGCTTGCGTAAGGACAGAATGAACATGAGACCTCCACAGAGCGTTATAAGGGCGTGTATGCTCTACGAGTTCAAACTGAAGTCAAACATCGCTGCATCGGGGCGGAAGACCAGGTGAAACACCATGCCAGGCCCTTTGTGAGGGTGTAGTGACTAAGTGGACAGTGCAATGGTGGTTTAACAAGTTTAAGGACGGTGAAGAAACACTCGAAGACGAACCATGTGCCGGAAGACCAACACATGTACACTATGAACACCTTCAGGGAGCAATTGAAGCGAACAGTGGCCAGACATCTGAGGAACTGGGATTCAAATCAGTGGGAGTGGAGAAACCATTCGGCAGCACCTCCATCAACTTGGGAAGCAGTACGAGTTAGGTCGATGGGTCCCACATGATTTGACTCCGGGCCAGAAGGCAACACGAGCAGACACCTATGTTTCTTTGCTGTCTTGTCTGAGGAAGAAGCCGTTTTTGGACAGGGTATTGACATGTAATGAGACGTGGGTCGTGTACGAAGCTCCACGGTGCCGTCAACCTTGTTTAGCATCCCATGAACCGGTTCCAAAACAGCCGAAACCAGCATTAAACCGGAAGAAGGTCCAACCGTTTGTCTGATGGAGTGCTCGCGGCATCGTGCATCGGGAACTGCTATCAGCTGGTCAGAGCATCAATGCAACTGTGTACTGTCAGTAGTTGAGCCGTATTAAAGAAAAACTCAAAACTCTGGACCCAGCACTTCTGAATCGCAAAGAAGCCCTCCTGTTTCAGGAAAACGCTAAGCCTCACGTGGCTAGGATGACCCGGGACACCAATCTACGCCTTGGATTTGAAACACTATTGCATCCGCCACACTCCCTGAACATTGTACCGTCCGAGTATCACCTGTTCCATTTCTTGGACAATCACCTTACAGGATGCCAAATCCCTAGTAGAGGTGCAAAATGCACTTGATACCTTTTTCGAGTCACGGTCCACCAAGTTCTTTCGCGATGGAATCCATGACCTTCCAGAATGTTGGGAGAAGTCATCGATGTTGATAGGGACTATTTTTGATGTTCCAGAAACATCTTAGGTGACATTTCCATGTTCGAAGATGGTGGGGAAAAAGCAACAGAACTTTATTGATTATCTTTATATGTATAGTATAATTTGAAAGTCTTAATACCTGAAATTAATTCAGTTTTTCGTTTTCCTTTTTACGTTTTTGGAGAAAGGTTTTCGTTTTGTGTTTCTCAGAAATTTTTGTTTTCTGTTTGTTGAAAACTTTTTCGTTTTCCGTTTTTTCGAAAAAAAAATCTTCTTTCGTTCTTTAAAACATTTTTCGTTTTTCGTTTTTCGCTTTCGAAAAAATATTTTTTTTCGAAAACCCATTTTTTGAAAATATGCAGCCATTCCTAGGATGCTAGATACTAAGTGGTGTGAATTATCCAAGATTTAGCACCAAAATGCTAGATATAACTTCACTGATATTTAGCCATTATATGTTTGTTGTTTGTTATTTTGCTGTGGTTTGTAGTGTTGTGGTTAAAGTTTGATAATTAGTATTAAAATTTTGAATAAATAACACTAGTTAACAAAGGTTTTGTTACATAAAAGCAAATACCTGTTCGTAAAGGAACTTTTTGCGCTGAATTCGAATATGCACTCGGTTTTTCTCCATCACGTACGATTTTCCCATAACAGAGGGATTTTCGGGAAAATCCCTCAAAAATTTCCCTTTTCGTTTATTTTACACCCCAAGATCTTGTCCCCTTGCATATACTAACATAGAAATTATACCTAAGTATACTTTGATTCATATTTAACAAACCCTCCAAGTTTCGTAATAATCGCTTTATTCTTTCTAGAGAAATAAATATGTTTGTGTGTATACTGTGTGTACTGTTTATTGCACCTTATAGTAATGCTTTCAGATCTCTTAAGTTGAGGTAAAACGTTTTGCTTTATTACCACAAACACATATATAAAATATAATACAATATAATTTACAAGTGTGACAATTTACAATAAACAATAATACAAATGTACCAAAAGATCATGAAAAGACAATCAAAACTATCACAATATATGAAACTTCCATTGGGTTACAAAAACGTACACTACTTCCTTCTTTTGTAAGAAATGTTGCATTCTCTAACAAGACCCCAACAATAGTCCCCCATCATTGAAGGATCCCATCGTCCCTGGTACCTTTTCTCCACTGCCATTATATCTTGGTGAAATCTTTCCCCCTGTTCGTCGCTGAGAGCACCTAGGTTAGCAGGAAAGAAGCTGAGGTGGGAGTGCAAAAAGTGGATTTTTAGACATCCTACAACCCAACTCTTTGTATTTCTGTATCATGTCCTGTACGATTTCTGTGTAACTCTCAGCTTTGTTATTGCCCAGAAAGTTGCGCACAACACACTTAAATGCTGTCCAGGCAGCTAGCTCAGCACTGTTTAACTTGCTGTCAAAGCTATCATCAAGCTAGCATTAATTTCCTAATTTGGGGACCAATAAACACTCCCGCTGAAATCTTAGCATCACTCAGGTTAGGGAACTTATCTCGCAAATACTTGAAACTTTCACCAGATGTTTCCATGGCTTTGACAAAGTTTTTCATAAGTCCTAACTTGATATGAAGTGGCGGTAGTAATATCTTATTAGGATCTACCAAAGGAGCGTATTTGACGTTGCATTCTCCAGGTACGTAATTCACTCTAGGTTCCCATTCCTTCACTTCATAATGTTTGTCATCAGCTCGGCTATCCCATAAACATAAAAAACATTGGTACTTCGTGTAACCGCACTGCAGTCCTAATAAAATACCAACTACCTTGAGATCACAACATATTTGCGAACAATGGTCCTTGTAATTTATAAGATTTAGCAAAGTTGACATGGTGTCATAGGATTCCTTAATCTTCACTGAGTGCGCAAGTGGTATAGAAGGTTTGTTATTTCCATTATGTAAAAGGACAGCTTTAAGGCTGACCTTTGACGCGTCGATAAATAACCTCCATTCTTCTGGAACGTAAGGAATTCCTAGCTCCGCCATCAACCCATTTATATCCGTACATACGCACACATTATCTTGCATTGAGAAATAGCTTGAAAATTGAACATGCCTTTTCCTGTACACTGATATGTTCGTTTCTGCATCCAATAAGTTCCAAGTGTGTTGTTGACTATTGTAAATATTCATTTTTATGTCTGTGTTTGTAGTAATAAAGCAAATCGTTTTTACCCCAACTCAGGAGATCTGAAAGCATTACTATCAGGTGCAATAAACAGTGCACACAGTATACATACAAATATATTTATTTCTCTAGAAAGAACAAAGCTATTTTTTCGAAACTTTTAGGGTTTATTAAATATAAATCCAGGTATACTTAGGTATAATTTCTATGTTACTATATGTAAGGGGACAGGAGCTAGGGGAATAAAATATCTGAAAAAGGGAAATTTTTAGGGAATTTCCCGAAAATCCCTCTGTTACGGGAAAACTGTACGTGATGGAGAGAAACCGAGTGCATATTCGAATTCAGCGCAAAAAGTTCCTTTAAGATCAGGTGATTTTTCTCATGTAACAAACAAAAGTTTAAATTTGTTAACTAGTGTAATTAAAAGGCAGAAGGAAGTCAGTGTTAAGATAAGCTTCTAGTAATAACACCAACATTGTGGTTGATTATCTTCATTACATCCGGAACTTCATTATCTTCATTACATAATATCTTTACATCTCACAATTCTGCGAAATACAAACGCTTGCTTTTAAGTGAAAGTAGTCATAATTAATATTCAATATTCAATAAGTATCCTGACAATAAGAAAATACATTTTTGTTAATATAATTTTATTTTCCTATGCTAAAATACAGCAGTACTTGTGGAATTGAATACATATTAATTATATCTTTTGGTGCAGGTTGACGAGTTGTTGGCATAAAAATGGCAAACTTTACCGTAAAAATGAGTAGGTTCGTATGAAAGAGGGATTGCTAGATATTAATTTGTACCAGCGCTTAAGTTTTCCACAATATAGGAGAGCTGTATTTTATGTTTACAAGATAAAAGCACAGTATATAAATAAATTACTAGAGGCATAAGAAATAGTATTACCGGGGTGGGATAATTATGTTTCCTTTTTTGTCAACAGAAAAGTGAATCTTACATACACATTGGCGATAAAGCCCTATTACAGAACATTACATATGTTCAATACATTACAGATGTTTTAGAATACATAGTATAAACATACTGCATGCTTTGGACTCCTTCATTTGATGGCACATTTCTTTAAGAAATTAAAAATAAAATAAAAGAATATATAGACCAATGTGAAATACATTGCGCATCTGAACAATTTCTGTCTTTCTGTTTCTAAACAACACCTCCGCGACCCCAACTCTGTGTCCTACATGCATCCCCTTGTGGTGCGAGCTCCTGAGTCTTCGACATCCTAACCAAATGAGCTCCTCGCTTCCTTTGTTTGGTGCGAACAGCCGCTAACGCTCTCACCTTTGCTGCGAGCAGTGTCGGATTCGCTTTCCAATGGCGATACTCGTTCGAAAAGGTGTAACAGTTTTTTCTCAGGAAATCCACCCTGAGTGAGGCTTTTCCTCATTCATATCAGGCAAATGCTGTGATCGTACACTCCGCATAAAAAAAAATTGCGACAGCTAACGCCGTGCAGTTAGGCCACCCAATATACACCTTCTTATCCCATAAAATCGTGTCAGGTAAAGAGACCCCCTCTCTCTCCTCCTTTCTTCTCTTCCATACTAAAATTAACTAACAACATTAGCGCAATCCTAATTTCAAGCTACACATGCATTAGTTTCGATAAAATGAAATAACAAAACAGAGACGAAACAACATTCATAAGTTGATGTAGGGAGAAACTGAAGCACACACAACGAAAAATTGAAACCAATGGATGTCTATTACACAGAGATTCAAAAATGAGTCAGAGAGAGAGATTAAGAGGAGAGAAGAGAAGAAGGAAACGAAAAGGAAGAACAGATAAAAATGTGGAATTCAAACGTAGTAAGAAAAGAACCTAACATTATAAAGTTCCGTTTCCAGAAATCCAACAGTAATATAGAAATAACATTTGCTTTTACATATTTTTTTCACAACTATTCGAATATATAGAACATGCTTTAAACATTCATTAAGTCATTTTCATAAAGATAGCATACTCAATTTCCAGTAGAACTAGATCTCCGAGACACATCTAGGATAATGTCAAACGTTTAACGAACATGCTTTGTTTCCCCGTGATTCAATTACAAATTCGGTAGTGCTCATAGGACGTAGTGATCCAATATACATTCTAATTAACCCAGTAGGAAGCGTTGGTCATATCCTCCATTTCAGACTACTAATGCAAACTGACCAACAACAACAATAATAAAAATAAACGAAACGAAAAGAAAAAGATAGAACGAAAGAGAAAATTGAACGACTGCTATTTTACTGCTAAATTTATATAAGAAATACGCTATATTAAAAGTCCAAACTGTATTGTAATGAAAAGTTAGAAATGTTCGAAAGGAAAAGTTTATGTTCTTCATAGATGTAGCATGTTTCACATTTCAACGTAAATAAAACACATTGAACTATAGGATGGAAGGAAATATTGTGTCGAACTAGTATAAATAAAATTTTGTTTTCAAATAATCAAAGAGGTTACCATTTTCTAGTCTTTTCCGAAGATTTATCTGTTCCTAACATCCAGCATCGACTTTCTCTTTTGCGGATATAACGTAATTTGCACAGATAGAAAGCACAGGCTAGAGCTCAAACGGATCATCGTGTCAGTCGGATGATGTTGGTTAGGTTACAGACCACTACTGGGTCGAGGTTTCAAAGCCGTAGTGACCCGGCAATTCGATTGAGACTCGGTAACCCAGAGGATAAGAAAGATATTTCACTTATTCCCTTACGTTTTAACAGTATTTCTGTCAGAGATGACCAGAGCTGGAGATGTTGTCCCTAGAGCACGAAAAGCATGACACCGAAGTTTCCAGTTAATTAGATTTTCCGGACCAGGTATATCGGGCTCTTGCTCCGTTTTAACTTTGGAGCATGCAAACGCATATGAAGGGCGTGAGAGAGAGAGAGAGAGAGGACGGGAGAAGTGAAAGATACAAATACAGGATAGGAAAACGTCAAGAAAGAGAGAGAGGGGGCGAATATAAATATGAAACATACTTATCATTGCAATGTATGATGTAGAACGCACACACTGTTTACTAGAATTATCGCCAGTGATGCCTTGTAAATTCTCCAACAGAGAATGAATCTATGTTTGTAGCCATTATTTTATGCAAAAAAAATCAAATTACCTGATGGGGAATCGAACCAAGATTTTCCATTTGAAATTCTAGCACTTTACCACTACACCACTGATTCCTTTTCTCAAACTTTGTTTAACAAATGGTGTAGTGTTTCTTTCTGATAAGACGATTCTTCACAATCACTTTGTAAAAAAATCAACTTTGGCGTGGAGAGGATTTGAATCTATGTTAGACACCTGTAATATTCATAAGGCCATTACATTACCCCTGCTCTATCATGTCACCTTAAATTACAAACCAAATATTACTTAGTTTAAGTCTGATCTTTGGAACGAATCGGCTTCTTCCTGTAAGGCTATTTACACCAAAGTGTGTAACGAAATTCATTCATTCGACGGCTTAAAGAGAAATTAATGCCCACTAATAAAGGAAACACATACAATCCAGGAAAAGTCACAGAAATAAAACCTGTTTTGAAGTAATTTTGTCGTGCAAGTTCAAAAGTACGCGAATAATAATAATAATAATAATAATAATAATAATAATAATAATAATAATAATAATAATAATAATAATAATAATAAATGTTTACATTCACAGTATAGTTGTATATTATTATTATTATTATTATTATTATTATTATTATTATTATTATTATTATTATTATTATTATTATTATTACTAGCATCATTTACCCGCTTCGCTGGGTTAAATAGAGAAAAAATAGTAATATGTTCCGTTACTCAGTCACTTTTTACTATTACTAAAGCGCTCTTTGATATCGGTCATTTTCGATGAGTTTTAAATATCCCCTCCCCACTCTATGTTGTGGGGCACGGCATCTGCAGTGACATTGTTCATCTCAGCGAGTCGGAAAACTATGAATTCGGCACTGATGTTGGTTACTTCGATCATTTTTATATGTCTCACCCTCCTCCAAGTTGTGGAGCTGAATTTGGATTTAAATAGCATCAGATGTATAACTGTTAATCTCAGCGTTTCCAAGAATTATAGATTCGCCACGAATACCGATCATTTTTCGTTAGTTTTTAAATGTCGCTCCCCCTCCGACTCCCTTAAGTTACACCGTCAAAGTGATATGACAGAAACCATCTCAGGCCCGAATTTCATCTATTCGAAAAATTTTATCGAGATTATTATTATTATTATTATTATTATTATTATTATTATTATTATTATTATTATTATTATTATTATTATTAGCGTACTTTTGAACTTGCATGCTGAAATTACTGCAATATATGCTTTTATTTCTGTAATTTTTCCTGGATTCTATGTTATTTCCTTTATAAATGTGCACCAATTTCTCTCTAGGTCGTCGAATAAATGAATTCGTTACACACTTTGGTGTAAATAACCTTACAAGAAGTCGATTCCTTCCAAAGATCAGGGCTGGCTTGTAAATAGGGTAGGTAATATCTGGGTTGAATTTACAAGTGGTAGGTAGTGTTGGGGTAATGTAAAGAACTTCTGAGTAGTACAACTATCTGACTTAGGTTCAAATCCTGTTCACGCCAAATTTGACGTTTTTTCACAAAATGATTGTGAAGAATCGACTTATCATACTGGACAAGCCATACGTAAGAATGTGGAAGCAAACACCTGTATCATGATAGAGATGATTTATGAATATTAGTTAGGAAAGAGCGAGTGAATTACGAGGACATTCGAAACACATCATTGATCTGCAGTATACACTTTACGTGTTATTGTTCTCAGAAAGAAACACTACACCATTTGCTAAACAGTTTGAGTAAAGCGATCTGTGGTGTAGTGGTAAAGTGCTAGACTTCCAAATGGAAAATCTTCGTTCGACTCCCCTTCAGGTAGTTTGATTTATTCGCATAAAATAATGGCTGCAAACAGAGATTCATCTTCTGTTGGAGAACTTACAAAACCTCACTGGCGGTAATTTTAGTAAAAATGTGTACGTTCTATATCATACACTGCAATGATAAGTATGTTCCATATTTATATTCGTCCCCCCTCTCTCTCTTTCTTGACGTTTCTCTATCCTGTCTTTGTATCTTTCACTTTTCCCTCCTCTCTCTTTCACTTCATGTACGTGAGCGTGTTCCAAAATTAAAACGGAGGAAGAAAATCTAATTAACTGGGAACTTCGATGTTGTGTTTTTCGTGCTCTGAGAATAGCATCTCCAGTCCTGGTCATCTCTGACAGAAATACTGTTTAAACTCAAGGGAATAAGTGAAATATCTTTACCCGTAGTAAACTTACCGGGTCACTGCGGGTTTGAATCCTCGACTGACACAATGGAGTGGTGGTCTATAGCCTAATCAAAATTATCCGACTGACACGATGATCCGTTTGAGCTCTAGCCTGTGCATTCTATCTGCAAGAGAGGAAGTCGATGCTGGATGTTGGGAACAGATAAATATTCGGAAAAGACTAAAAAATGGTAACCTCTCTGGTTATTTGAAAAGAAAAATTTATTTATACTAGTTCTACACAATATTTGTTTCCATCCTATAATTCAATGTGTTTTACTCACGTTGAGATGTGAAACATGCTACATCTATGAAGAACATAATCTTTTCCTTTCGAACATTTGTAACTTTTCATTACAATACAGTTTGGACTTTTAATATAGCGTATTTCTTATATAACTTTAGCGGTAAAATAGCAGTCCTTCAAATTTCTTTTTCTTTCTATCTTTTTCTTTTCGTTTCGTTTCGTTTTTTTTATTATTGTTGTTGTTGGTCAGTTTGCATTAGTAGTCTGAAATGGAGGATATGACCAACGCTACCTACTGGCTTTATTAGAATGTATTTTGGATCACTACGTCCAAGGAGCCGAATTTACAATCGAACCACGCTGAAACAAAGCACGTTTGTTAAACTTTTGACATTATCCTATTTATAGATGTGTCTCCGAGATCTACAGTTCTACCGGAATTTGGGTATGCTATCCCTTATGAAAGTGACACAATGAATGTTTAAAGCATCCTCTATATATTCGAAAAAATATATATTAACAAACGTTATTCCTATATCACTGTTGGATTTCTGGAAACGGAACTTTATAATGTTAGGCTCTTTTCTTACTACGTTTGAATTCCACATTTTTATCTGTTCTTCCTTTTCGTTTCCTTCTCCCGTCTCCTCTCAATGTCTCTTTGTCTCTCTCTCTGCCTCATTTCTGAATCTCTGTGTAATAGACATCATTGGTTTCAATTTTTCATTGTGTGATCTTCATTTTCTCCCTATATCAACTTATTAATGTTGTTTCGTCTGTTTTGTTATTTCATTTTATCGAAACTAATGCATGTGTAGTTTGAAATTAGAATTACGCTATTGTTGTTAGTTAATTTTAGCATAGAAGAGAAGAAAGGAGGGGAGAGAGGGGGGTCTCTTTACGTGACACGATTATGGAGTAAGAAGGTGTATATTGGGTGGCCCCACTGCACGGCGTTAGCTGTCACATTTTTTTTGGGATGCGGAGTGTACCTAACATATACACCCTCCATTCCAAAAGAAACCGAACTTTTGAAAACAAATAGTACCACTAGTGCCATCTGTTGTAATATTTTACCGGTAGATGGCGCAGTCCCTCATTGACAACTGGTATAAATGTCATGACATTTGGATGCACGGCAACAAAGTTATTGCGTTTCAACTGTCAGTGTGTTGTGTACATCGGTCGGAAAATGAGTTTCAAACAACGAGCTGCAATTGAGTTTTGTGTTAAACTGGGTAAAACTTTTAGTGAAACGCACCAAATGCTACAAAATGCATATGGTGATGAGTGTCTATCCCGTACGCAAGTTTACGAGTGGTTCAGGCGATTCAAATCGGGTAGAGAGACGCTGGATGATGACGAAAGATTAGGCCGTCCCAGAACCGGATTATCGGAAGAAAACATCGAAAAAGTGCGTGAATTCATCAAACATAACAAAAAATCGTCGGTGAAAGTTATTGAAATGGAATTAGGCATTCCTCAAACAACCGCATTTTGACCGAAGTTTTGGGCCTTAAGAAGGTTAATTCGCGGTTTGTACCACACAAACTCACCGAAGACCAAAAAGTTGATCGAATTGCGCATTGCAAAGACATCATTAAAAGTGCTCGGCAGGATCGAAACTTCTTGAAATCGATTGTAACTGGTGACGAGACGTGGTGTTTTGAATATGAGCCCGAAACAAAGCGGCAAAGTGCTGAATGGAGAGCGCCGGATGAAGGAACACCCAAAAAAAGTCGCTTGGTGAAGTCAAAAGTTAAGGTGATGCTGATTTGTTTTTACGATTCAAAAGGAATTATCCACAAAGAATTTGTTCAGCCCGGCAGACAGTCACTGGAGAGTTTTAGTTGGGCGTCATGAAGCGTTTGCTGGCAAGAATTCGTCGTATTTGGCCCGAATATCGCGAAATCGGCAGTTGGACTCTTTTGGACGATAATGCACCATCACATCGTTCGCGACTTGTAACTGAATTTTTGGTCAAAAATCACATTATTCGGTTGCATCATCCGCCCTATTCACCAGATTTCGCTCCGTGCGATTTCTATCTGTTCCCGAAACTGCATTTGGCGATGAAAGGAAAGTGGCACGCATCGATTGATGCCATTGAGAAGGCGACGACCGCCGTCCTAAAGACCATTCCAATAAAGGACATGGAGAAGTCGTTTGACAACTTGTTGGAGCGTGCAAATATGTGTATCGATGCAGAAGGGGAATACATTGATTAATAAAAATGATTTGTTCCAAAATGTACATTGCTTTTTAGTTTTTTTAAAACATTCAGTTTCTTTTGGAATGGAGGGTATAAGTCCCAGGCGGATATCTCCCTAAATAGTGTGAACACTGAGGGTGGTAATTGCTCA
Organism: Thermobia domestica; assembly: GCF_964235325.1. NCBI lineage: Eukaryota > Metazoa > Arthropoda > Insecta > Zygentoma > Lepismatidae > Thermobia > Thermobia domestica. Next base: position 66,868 of record NW_027656642.1, read on the forward strand.
TACGCTAGGTGCTTAAGGCCGTAGATGCTGATAATGGGTAGAAATATGTATACATAAAATAAATATCTGACTCTGCTCTACATGCTACTTGTATTTAGAACAATGCGCAGCTTCGATGTTAATATCAGGCTCTACACACTGGATGTCTGATACTTAGATGTAAATAATTACTACTACTACTACTACTACTACTACTACTACTACTACTACTACTACTACTACTAATAATAATAATAATAATAATAATAATAATAATAATAATAATAATAATAATAATAAAACAAATAAATGTGTCGCTTTATCGTGGGAGTTCAGTGAAGTGTGTCGTCGTTCAAGAAAGGTTGGGAACCACTGATTTATCAGCCCATCTAATGTTAAACATCTTTCCATAGCACCCGGTGTGAAAGACTTCAAATTTCCGTTTTTCCGTGATGGATTTGATTAAATATTGTCAACTTTTGATTAAATATTGAGTTATATTTTCCTTGAAACTTCTTAATCATCTAGTGCTGCGGACGAGGCCAGAAATTCATCGTCTTGTTTTGAGAACGAGACTATAAGTGCCTCTTTAAACCAAGAGCAACTCTAGTTTACCCAAGTCTTAGGTCTCAAACTCTTTTCTAGTGTTACACGAATCATATTTTAAAATTTACGAATTGATAAAATGATTATACGAACTTAATCAGGAGCATTTATCAACGTTTTAAGATACGCAAATCATTATACATAATACTCTCCGCTAATTTGGCCCTCAGTAGTCCGGTCTCTCAGTAATACGCCCCCACGTCTGGTCTCTGCCCCATGACATTCACAACAATTTGTCAGCGATGGTAGTATTAGTTTATATTGTAACTGCGGAAAAATATTGTGGCTTCCGTTTAAGATCCGTGTGGGTTCCGTTTCCGCAGTTGCTTCTAAACTGATTGCGTGTTAAAGGATGCCGCAATCAAGTTTTTCTATCTTCATTGCAGCAACTGAAAATTAAGAAGCTTCATAATGAGTCACTTTACGTATAAACAATAAGACTAAATTTTTCTACTTTTTAATGACAATGTATGTAAATGTAGACTTAATAAAGATAGCACTTTACTGTATGTGTTAAACTACATTTCAGACACTCTCAGTACTCCGGCACTTTCTCTAATTCGGTATTCACCTTTTGTAAGGAATTGGCAGATTAGCGAATTTTAGTGTATAATCTAAAAATAAATATCGTTTAAATGACGTTATATCACACTCTTTGTACACTTCTCATTACGCGGAAGGATTATTCTGAACTTCTACATGAAATTGAGAAAAAATCAGGCCACATGTACACTTATGTCCAAAATTATTGTCGCATGTCCATAAATATGTTGTTGTAGGAATATAATTTGATAACGAATTGGCCCCATATTTCTTATTATGTTAGTGTGTGTATAGTCGGCAGAAACATGTATGTGGCAAATTTCATGTCAAAAGAACAGTAAATAAGAACAATAAAACGAAAATAAAACTTTCTTGTCCATTTAGCAATGTTTTGTTTTACTCATTCTAATTTTCGTATTTATAATTCTTTTTCGTATGAAATTTACCACAAATATACATTTCCCGATTATACACATAGTATCAGTATTAAAAGTATCCTCCAAAATGATTATCAAATTATATTCTTAAAAGAAAACAGTTGTAGATATGCGACAATCATTTTGGACATGAGTGTACACCTTATTTCGTATCCGTCTAGGAATACTTTGCTTTGTAAGCAGGCCCGTAGCCAGCCCAATAATTTAGAGGGGGCACGACCCAATCATATTATACTTCATCACCATATTATAGTTCATTTGCAAGCCTACCGTAAAATTTTATGGGGGCCAGCCAAAATTTAGGGGGGGCGCCCCCTTTTCCCCCTTGGATACGGGCCTGTTTGTAAGTGTAATTTCAGTATTTGTGATTCTATGGCTACTAAATCAATATCAAGCATGGTGCAGTGAAATAAGCCAGGGCTTGTGCAGGACTGACTGCAGAAGACAAAGATGTGTTCCATGTAATATTGATGTAGCTTTTTTTTTTTTTTTTTTTTTTAAGTCACAGTACAGTGACACTGTTTATCTTCTTATCGAGTAAAAATTTTCAGTTGGAACTTCATTTCAACTTTGGAGATTATCGTTTTTACATTTTATCTTTTTATCTTCATCTTGCACTTCGGTTATTCTATTTTTTGCTTCAGCTATGTTATGTAGTATTATTTGAGTTTGTATAATATAGACGATGTAAGCAGTTGCAAAATTTGTTACAGGTTTCTAGTAGTATCCTTGACTTGGCGTAATTACCTGTACGTGTTGCTAAATACGCTACTTCGTAATACGTTTTCTTTTACCTTGGGTACAAAATAAAAGTGAATCACATCATTGTTACATTTTTTTCCTACAAGCCGAAAAGGCTACTCTGCTACGCACATGTCTTGTTCTTTGTGTTTCATGAAAGATAAAGCCATAGAAAACACAACACACTTAACATGGCATATTTACCTGCACCTATTTTATACCCATGCATGTGCAAAATTTCAATTTGATGTCTTGAAAACAAAGTGCAGAAAAACTTTCGAAAATCTGAAGGTGACTGATATATATCGTACCGTATCATACATACCGTATATATATTCTAAAAAGTACTGCCTCATTACTATTTGGCCTAGAGTCATGGTTCAGATGCCATTTTCTTCAGTATAATGCACCCCTTTCCCACGGTACCACTTACATGTTCGTATCATACACCTTAACTGGGAAATTCGGGAGAAACCGGAATTTTTCTGAAAAAATCACCCCTCGTAATATTTGCATCCCTCGGGCGCAGGTTTACGTAGGCATCTCAAAAGAAAATTGAGAAATACACAACAGTGAACACAATCCGTATGCAAAATTTGAATCTGGCATCTTGAAAACAAATTTTTAAAATTTATCTTACGGAAAAAACAATGTCACGCCCCTGCGGCCCCACTTGGCGCCGTCAAGTTGATCATCCGGATCTAAAACGCATCTGGGGTGTTCTTTGGTCTATTCTTCATTTGATCAATAATAATAATAATAATAATAAAACCGAGCTCAATACGTGTTATATGAGATTAGTAAGCGTTTAAACTCAACACTACTCCATTGTATCCTCGTCGCCAAAAGTGCCTTTACATCGCCGTGACGGGTATGTGACAGCGCAGTACATTAAAGAAGGGATGGTTGCATAAGAATTTGTGATTAATTTTGAAGAGTTTTTATTTTGACTAGGAAAATAAAGTAGGTATAGGGAGTAAAGACACAGATTTGAAGAATCAGTGCACTGTCATCTCTGAAAAGATTCGTATTATTGCCTTATATGTTAAGTTAAACACCACAACATCTGTCACTGATAGCGTAGATCATCTTACTTTTTAAAATTGCCTCTGTAGAATATTTGTCCATACATTAATCTCCAGACACGATGTATAGAGAGGAGAAAGAAAGAGATACAACATCTGTAAGATTTATGTAATTCACTAAGGGACTATAGGAAACGACTAAGCTAATTACTGCTACTAGCGCTTTTTAATCTTCAGGGATTTACTACATGTTCGCAAAACATTATTCTAAGTCCTAAATCTATGCGTGAATTATTTCGTTCGCCTCACTGTAATTATTTTAGAATGGAAACTGATTACGCTGAACGTGAAAATGTTTCTCGTAAAGCAAGGGCCGTAATAAATGTAAATAAGGTTCTCATTATTATATAAAACACATAAGTATTTATTCCGTGTATAGAACAATATAATACAGTAACTAAGCAACATCATAATCACTAACGCCCGCAGGATTTTTTCAACGGGTGGAGGGGAAGTCCGATATAGAATGTTTCGTTTTATTCCCTATATATATTAACAGTCATAACATTTATCATTGATAGCGTATATCGTCTTTCGCCACTGTAGCTTATTAGTCAGAACATTCATCTCCAGACATGATGTCGAGAGAATAGAAAAAATAGATATGAACAGTGGTGTAACTAATTTTACTGCGCCCTGGATCGATCGATCATCGATTTACTCATACTCCCCCAGGCCCTCTGCCACAGGTATTTCAGCTGCTGCGTTATATATATGGTTCCATGTTAGAAGGGCCAAACTAAAGGGCGAAGACAGAAAGACCCGAGTCAAAAGGGCCCTGCGTCAAATGGGCCCGGGTCGAGATGGCCTCCTCGCTACAAAAGGGCCCGAGTCAAAAGATCTCCGCAACAACAGGGCACGAGTGAAAAGACTCTGCGTCAAACGGGCTCGGATCAAAAGGGCCCGAATCAAAACGCCCCTCATAAAAAGGACCCGGGTCGAAAGGTCTCCGCAACAAAAGAGCCCGAGTCAAAAGGCCCCGAATCAAAACGACCCTCATAAAAAAGCCAGAGTCAAAAGGGACTCCGCTACAAAAGAGCAAGAGTCAAACGACCCTGCGTCAAAAGGGACCGAGTCAAAAGTGGCCGAATCAAAACGCCCCTCATAAAAAGAGTCATAGTCAAAAGGAGCCCACGAGAAAAGGATCCGAGTCAAAGGCCCTGCGTCAAATGAGCCCGGGGCAAAAGGGGCTCTGCCACAAAAGGGTCCGTGTGAAAACGACCCCACATCAAAAGGTCCCGGGTCAACAGGTCTCCACAACATAAGTCCCGAGTCAAAAGGGCCCGAATCAAAACGCCCGTCATAAAAAGGAGCAGAGTCAAAAGGGGCCCCGCTACGAAAGGGCCCGAGTCAAACGGCCGTAAGTCAAAAGGTCGCGGATTAAAAAGTCCCTAGTCAAAAGGGGCCAAATCAAAATGCACCTCAAAAAGAGCCCGGGTCAAAAGAGTTCCACGACAAAGTTACCTGAGTCAAAAGACCCTGCGTCAAACGGACCCGGGTCAAATAAAGCCGGAGTCAAACGGCCCCGCGTCTAAAGGGCCCGGGTCGAAAGGTCTCCTCAACAAAAGGGCCCGAGCCAGAAGGCCCAAATCAAAACGCCCCTCATCAAAAGGGCCATAGTCAAAAGAGTCTCCCGACAAAAGACCCGAGTCAAAAGGACCTGCATTAAACGCGCCTGCGTCGAAATGGGCCCCGCTACAAAAGGGCCCGAGTGAAATCGGCCCCACATCAAAAGGGACATGTTCAAAAGGTCTCCACAACATAAGGGCCCGAATCATAATGCCCCTCATAAAAAGGAGCCGAGTCCAAAGGGGTCCCCCTACTAAAGTGGCCGAGTCAAACGGCCGTGCGTCAAAAGGGTGCTGGTTTAAAGGGCTGGAGTCAAAAGGGGCCGACTCAAAACGCCCCTCATAAAAAGAACCCAAGTCAAAAGTGTTCCACGACAAAGGGACCCGAGTCAAAAGGCCCTGCGTCAAATGGACCCGGGTCAAATAAAGCCGGAGTCAAACGGGCCCGCGTCGAAAGGGCCCGGTCGAAATATTTCCTCAACAAACGGGCCCGAGACAGATGGCCCGAATCAAAACGCCCCTCATCAAAAGGGCCCGGGTCGGAATGTCTCCGCAACAAAAGGGCCTGAGAATCGTTTGTTAACACAACGCAAAAATTTGAGATTTAGATAGCGATAATAAACATAACAATTATAATGATGTCTGCAGAATTTTTGTGTATACTGGTACGGAATGACAACCAACGTCAGTAACAGAGGCGACTCTTGAGGGAAGTGACATTGGTAAAAATTAACATTTTACGAACGCAATCCACAAGAAGTTAACTGCACAAATGTATGATGGAATTTCATTTACGGTGGAAAACATTAACGGTCTCAAAACAAAAGATCAAACAAAACTAGTGATGAGCGCAAGAGTCTTGGTCTTGCAGTTTTTGCAAGAGTCTTGCATGCAAGACCAAGACCAGGAATCCCGATGCAAGACCAAGACCAAGACCAAGGGGTGCAAGACCAAGACCAAGACCACACCTGCAAGACCAAGACCAAGACCAAAACCAAGACCAAGACTCTTGAGCAAGAGTCTTGCACAAGTACCGTTTCGGTGGTAGAGCAGTCACATGTGGTTATACGGGTCCCTGGTTGGATTCTAGCATGCGCCATGGAAACTTTTTAGTGGGCAAACACCGTGTGCGTGGGTTTTCTCGGTAGAGACCTGCATGGGCCGGGCCTTGCCCGAGACCCGAAGCCCGGCCCTACCCGCGGGCCGGGCTTGGGCGGGCCGATTCTATTATTTCTTTGAGTCGGGCCGGGCTTGGGCC